>NW_022735300.1:393990-467267 GCF_011630105.1 Anneissia japonica | reverse complement strand
AAAAAAAAAAAAAAAAAAAAAAAAAAAAAAAAAAAAAAAAATTGGTTCGTGTGGGAATCGAACACACAACTTCCAGGTTTGCTATCATTATCCACCATCAACTAAACTGCCTTAAAAAACATAAAAAAAAAAAGAAGAAAACTGGCTCGTGTGGGAATCGAACCCACGACCTTCAAAAGAAAATAAAAATAAATAAAAAAAATTTAAAAAAATTTGCCCCGTGTGGGAATCGAACCCACGATCGCCGAGTTTACTACTCATGATCCAGCATGACTAAACGGAGGGAGGTAAACCGCGGCCCCTAAGCCATAAATGCGATAAACCTAGTACCACACCAAGTACCAGTTAGTCAACTCTTATCCTTCTAGAAAAAATTCTTCGTATATATACACTGCAGGTTAATATTACGCATGGTCATGGTGTCAAAAAAAATGGGCCGTGGGCCAAGAGGGTTTATTTTTTGTCTAAAAATGTATAAATAAATTTATAATCGATCTATGATTGTTACCATCTCCATAACTTACACACTTTTTTTTAAATAGACAAAAATGTTGGAAAAATTCATTATGCAAATTAGAAAAAAATAGACCAATCATGTTACGGGATTGAATGTATTGTACTCCTGGATGACGTCGCGAATTGCGAAATAACAAACAACAACCTTTCATGTCCCAGCCTGGGAACCAGTCAATTCGAGCGGATGCCACTTCGAGCGAAGGCCAATTTGAGCGAATTCGAGCTGATTTTTTTTTCGAGCGGATGCTAGTTCGAGCGGAAGAAGATCCACTTGTGCGAACAACAACCTGTGCGAATTATATACGAATTACTTTAAAATTTCTATTCTATTTTTGAGCTAAAAATTTGCTCAAGCTTTGCCTGGGAGGCAGGGGGAAAGCCCCAGCCGGTTCCGGGGAAGACGGGGACGACGCCTATAGCCTTATGTATAGCAAGTCGTATTTAATGGATTTTTAGGTTAACAAATAATAAAGTTCTATTTGTTCTGAATGTATATGGTAAGTGAATCCTATTGGGAATAGGAATTTCCTTTATAGCCTGCCATCTCTATCTTTGAGTAAATAAATAAATAAATAAACAAACACACATACCCACATTCATAAAAATAATGATATATCTTAAATTATACTAACTTAGTCAATGTTATCCTTTCCACAATTAATTTAAAAAAAAAACAGTGGGTTTTGAACTTTAGAAGAAAATTGGTATGATGTGATGTCATTATTACTGTACTGTTGAAACTTGTAACAGGGGCGGATTTCCTACGATGTCATTATTTAGATATAATGGCACTCGACTTCAACGGTTATTTAGGCCTATATATAATTGGAAGTAAAAACCATTATTTAGATATAATGACCTTGACACGATAACACGTGTGCATCATATAATGAGTTTGAAGTCCAAGCATTATGGTTTTGCGACAGCTATTATTTATATATAATGAAATGTAAAAGCAGTTATTTATAAATAATGAGTTTGAAGTCAATTCGTTATTTATAAATAATGAAATCAGTGAACTTATTATATATAAATAATTGTAAGTTACTTTTCATTATTTATATATAATGATTTGTTACATTTTCACATTTTTCACATTTTTACATTTTTTTATTTATATATAATGGAATCAGTGAACTTATTGTATATAAATAATTGTAAGTTATTTTTCATTATTTATATATAATGATGTGTTTCCCCTTCCTTATTTATATATAATGTAATCCAGTAAACTAATTATATATAAATAATAAAACGTTAACGCAATTATTTATATATATATATATATATGTATGTGTATAAGAGACAGTATATATATATATATATATATATCTTTTAGAGGTAAATGCACTATATATAAATAATGGGTGATCTAGTCAATTATATGTTAAATAATGAATTATATATAAATAATTGTGTTCACCCCTATCGACCCGAAATGAAATAGTAGACTCCAAACAGACGTAGCGCGGTTATGGAGATCGAACATGACCTGAATTGAAATAGCGTTTCAGGGACCACGATCCACGAAGGGGAGAGTGTACAGAATTAGCTGAATTCGATCCAACTCGGCCACAAGTCAACTCGGCCACAAAAAGTTCGGCTGCAGTCAACTCGGCCACAAGTCAACTCGGCCACAATAATATTGCTGTTATTATTGGTGTCATTGTTATTATTATTTTTGTTTTTATTACCGTTAGTTTTAATATTAATTATTAGTCTTAGCATTAATATTATGTATTGTTTAAATTTTTGCTATTATTATTGTTACCATATAAATAATACAAAATTCTCGATTTTTTAAATTCATATTATTATTATATATTAGTCTTAGTATTATTATTTTCATAATAGTAATTTTAAAAATATTGTTATTGGTGTTTTATTGGTATTTTTCTCTTATTATTATTATTATTATTATTATTATTATTATTGTTGTTGTTGTTGTTGTTGTTGTTGTTGTTGTCACCTTTATATCGATATTATTACCCTATTATTACTAAGTAGGCCTAGTATTATAAGTATCATAATTATTATTATTACTAATTAGTATTACTATTATTATAAAAATAAACGTTATCTTTAATTTATTATTGCTGTTATTATTGCTATTATCACCTTCAATGTTATTATCACTAATTAGTATTATTAAAATATTTAAATATCGTTATTATTACCATATTATTACTATTTGTATTGTTAAAATAAATATTACTATTAATATTGTTGTTGTTATCAATTTATTATCATTATTATGACTAATTAGTATTATTAAAGTAAATATTTGAAAAGGACCGACATGTCACTGGTGAATCACGTAATTTGATGCATCCTTGTCACTGACGGGTTTCAAACATATCCCCCAATGGTCGAACAAATATGAAGGACTGAAGTCTGTCACTCAACAATACCAATTGTTCCTATTGTGGATAATTGATATCAGATGCTGTACCCCACCTAATTTTAACGTAGGCCTAATTCTTGGGCGTGGTTCTGAAGAAAATAGTATCAAAATGCACGCCATCGTGCATTCATTTGATTTTAGTCGGATTCAAAATAAATTTTTAACATTTAAAAAAATCATAATGTGGTTTTTCTATTTCAATTTTTTATGATTACGTCTACAGTATGTACTCATGTTTTATGTCAGTGTTTTAACGTGAACAAAATTAAACATTAATATATGTGTTTTTCTTAATTATTAAGATTGCTTAAATTGTTAATGTTACAATTGTCAGATTTTATTCCATAATCTGTGAAGAAATTTATACAACGATCTCACGATGTGACGATGATCAGAATTTTACTAAAATATACTGTGTACTTCATTTTAATCATATTGAAGAAAAAGGATGCAGAAACTGTAATACCGTATTTACATTTCATTTTAATTTTATAAATAACTTGTGGCCGAGTTGACTTGTGGCCGAGTTAACTAGTGGCCGAGTTGACTTGTGGCCGAGTTGACTGCAGCCGAACTTTTTGTGGCCGAGTTGATTTGTGGCCGAGTTGACTTGTTGCCGAGTTGACTGTGGCCGAGTTGACTTGTGGCCGAGTTGACCTGCACCCAGATTGAGTTGACCTGCACCCTTTTCTTGGCCCTAGAAAAGTCTAAGCCCACGGGCTATATCGGAGTATAAAACAAACAAACATGTAAATATTTAGGTTGGTGGGTGGGCCTGACTGGATTCTTACCGGAGCCTAGGATGAGTCCGGTAGCTGAGGATTGAATGCATAAATCTGTGTCAGTAGGTAAGGTAGGCCTACAGTAGGCATACTCTAGCTTTACTAAAGTTTAGGCCTAGCCTAGACCCAAACCAAGGTTGTAGGTCTAGGCCTTTAGGCCCTATAGCTAGGCTAGCTAGGCCTAGGCCTAATAATATAATATTAATTTTACATACTGTAACCATACCAGCCAAACAAGTGAAGAGATGTTGATGGTTGGGGGAGGGGTTGATGATAATCATCACAGTGGTAGGGTATATTTTCTTGTGGAGGGGGGGGGGCCTAAGCTGTCTGACAGGCAGGGGGAATTGAGCTCGTAGGCCCGGGGGGGGGGGGGAAGGGTTGAGTTGAGAGGGGTTCCCCCCCCCCAAATGAAATTTTTTTTACGAATAGCAACCTCTGGATGGCTGGAAATGGCACTCTCAGACTGACACACGTGTTGGCTTAATGTGGGCCTATTTTATATGTTTTATGGTCTGACTGCCCGATGAGCTCTGTCCAACAGGGGGCCTTGACCTGTCCGGTAGGGGACATTTCCCCTGCTGGCACTGCCACTGACCACTCACCGACCCTAATGTATTTTTTGTAATCAGTTGCTCTGTGTAGACCTATGTACTGTAGTTGATTGAACTATATGAAAAGAATATTTCTTTACCAATTGTATTTTCCAGGCATTTTTTTTTTGGATGAAAAATGTATGAAATTTTGTGGCTAACTTTTGTTGCTGTGCTGTGGGGCGGAACAAACCCATTTATCAAGAAAGGAGGTGCAGGCATTGAGGAAATCAAAGAAAGGAATGCAATAAGGCAGTTCTTGGCAGAGTTGAAGTTTTTGTTTTTTAATTGGAAGGTACCTTCTTATAATTTGATGCCAACATTTGAGCTTAACCAAAAGAAGCTGTTTCAAACACCGAACTGCAAGAAAAGTTTTACATAACTTAATGTAATCAAATTATCCATTAATATTACACAAAAGAGTAAATCAATCTACATTAAAATTGTTGAAATTGCCTAACCCTTAATGTGAATTATCACATTATGTTTCTATTGCCTTTCTTGCAGTCTAATAACATAAACTTGTACTCTAACTGAATGCAACTTTTCCTCATAGATCAGTTAATAGAACCACCCGATTGTTGGGTTCGAATCCCACTGGGTTCAAAACAATTTCATAAAACATTAGTGGCATTATCCAACAGCACATTTTTCTTTTTCTCTTTTAGTATTTGATTCCATTTCTACTCAACCAATGTGGATCAGTTCTATATTATCTAACCTTAGCTACGATGGGTAAGTTGAAGTGGCTACCAAAAATATTCAGTTTAGCTTGCTTATCAATTTTATATCTTGACTGTGATCCAGCCATCACTAGCCATAGCATTGTTGTTTTTTTCAGTATTTGCTTTAATATACAACATTTTAAAACATTATTTTCGTTATTTATTTTCAAAAGATTTGTCATTAGCAGTACCTGTCACCAACTCATTGACATTTCTGTTCACTCTGGTATCTGGAAAATTCCTTGGTGAAGATGTTGGTGGTAAAGGTTTGTTTTGTTTATTATTTATTTATTTATTTCGGTATAAACATCAAAATACTATTGGTAGCACAAAGGCTAAAAAAATTGTATGTACAAAATATTAATTACAATTATATAAAGATATAAAAACCATGAAATATTGCACAAAGGCAAGCACGAGTCATACAAGAATAAAACAGTTAAAAATTGAAAAAAAAATAACTAGAATAATTAAAAACCACATTAAAAAACAGCAAAATTTAGTCAAAAAAAAAAAAAAGAAAAAGAAAAGCGAAAAACATCAATAAGAAGCAGCATAGTCATTGTTTAGAAGTTAACGATAGTAGGAACTGGTGAAATTCTATACCTCTCATGTTTACATAATTGGCACTTTCAGCAATTGGTATGTTCTTAGATTTCTAGTAGGCAAGTGGTAATTAGGTAACAATCCTCTAAAAGTATCAGACTTAAGAAGTTTTTTACTTAAGTTCAAGGTAAGTACATTTCTTCTGTGTTCTAAAGTAGGCACATTTAAAATATTGCATGCATTAACATAATTATTGTAATCTTTATCCAGAATAATCCTGAATGCCCTTTTCTGTACACGTTCAATAGCATTCCTATTATGATGGGTTAGCGCACCATGCCATACAGGAGCTGCATACTCAAGCACGGGTCTAATATAAGCCTTATAAACACTGATGAGATCATCAACAGTTCCATTAGCACGTTTAAGAATGCACAGTACAAACAAACGCTTAGAGGCTCTGGCAACAATATCATCAGTATTAATGTCCCACTTCAAATTATTCTGAATAATAACCCCAAGTAGCCTTAAGTGATCTTAAACATCTAGGACTGTACCACTGATTTCAAATTTTGGAGAAACCATTTCATCCGTTTTAAATTTGAAAAAATTTATCGTCATAATATGGCATTTAGAAGAATTAGGTATCATGCTATTCGACATACACCATTGATTAACATCATTCAAAAGGACCTGCATGGTAGGTTCGGCATTCCTGGCAACAATTTCCCCCAAGGGTGAGATCATCGACGTACTTCCACCTCCTACAGCACTCAGTGAGTGCATCATTAATCAACACCAGGAAAAGGGTAGGTCCTAGCAAAGTACCCTGGGGTACTCCACAGCTAATCGGAATGTAAGGAGATATTGACCCACCAAACCTGGTGCTCATGACACGCCCACCGAGGAAGCTGCAGATGATGGGGACATTCGACGATCTCACCCCCAGATCAGTAAGCTTATTGATAACTACGGAATGATCAACTCGATCGAAAGCTTTCATAAAGTCAATCACGCATAAATTAACATAAAAACCATTCTTTTCAATGTCTTTAAGAATGGTGTCGATAAGACTAATGAGGTAATATGACGTAGAGCTTTGTTTCCTGCTTCCAAATTGCATTTTGTCAAATTTATCATTAATGTCAGAAAGAATCCATTGTAAAATGAAGTACTCAAAAATTTTTGCCAAGGTGGGCGTAAGCGAGATAGGTCTGAGATCATTAATAGCGAGCTAGGGTTCTTAACCTTGGGCACCGGGACAGTAGTAGACCTTTCCACACTTCAGGAAATATTCCTTGCTGCAAAGCTGTATTGAAAATTTCGGTAATAGGCGGGGCTAATTCAGGGGCAAAGTCCTTTAACAAACGAACTGGTGGGTCGTCTGGATGGCCAGCTTTAGATGGTTTGAGATTATCAAGCTTTTTCTTAACTTCCCAAACATGAATAACTGGAGGCGGTCCAGGTGCAGGTAGATACGTAGGCAATTTACACAAGTTAAGTGGTGGCAGACCATTGCAGATTGGTTGTTAATCGATCTAACATTCTCAAGTAAAATCCTCGGAAATGCAACATTAGTAAAATCAAGTCGCTTACATAACTGAATTTGGATTAAATTGTTAAAGTTCAGACGGTTCTTCCTAACAGTCTTGTTAGGTCTGAAAGCTATGTGTGTGTTGATTCTCCGAAGGATTTTTCTTCCGCCACGTCTACTCCGTTTCTTATAACAAGGTGCAAGTCTAGGTCTGACATTATAGAGACAATGCTGGTCAATCGTTTTACAAATGACATACGGTAGAAAGCTCCCTAGGTTCAGGTCAAGCGGAGGTATTTTGTTACTGCCATAGTCCATAGCGAGAAGGTGCTCCCTACTGATTTTAACCACACAACTGTACATTGTGAATAGTGCACAGGTAGGCTAGACTTCTAAACAATGAAAATCGCAACAAAGTTGAACAAATCCTCAAAAAATCCAATAAGATTGCAAAAACATCAAGAATCACTTAACAGGCAAATTGATGAAAAAAACATGTCACAAAAAGAGAAATTTGAAACATAAAATTGGCAAGAATTTTCACGCCAAGACGCAGCTTTAAACAGCGCCACCTATGTTATCATTTCGTGTTTATGTCAATTTAACAATTACAGTACATATAAAAGAAATTGTATGTGATTGAAAATGTTCAGTAGTAGTAAAGTGCGATATTTGTGGTCTTTCTTATTGAGTCTATTCATAATTTCATACTCTGTAGAGCCAGTCCATTTAGTTTTTAACAAGAGCGACAGCTGACTGGTATGTGCGTTCCTCCACGCTTAAATATGGTACAGGCGCAAATTATTATATTGGGGTTTTTTTTGGAAGAGCAAATAAGATAGAAATTTTTAAATAATTAGAATGTTTTATTTGTACAAAAAAAAATATTATTTAGACTTTTCATTTGTACAAAATTAAAATATCTTAAAATAAAAAATTAATCGAATACCAAGACGCGATTCAAACTCACAACTTTAAGTTCTTTATAACACTTCCTTAACTGACCGCACCATCCATGCGACGCGTCTTGTTTTAGGGGTAATGGCAGTAATGCACAGTCAAAATTTCCTGCACGTCTGTTCAGAACTGGCGATGCTGGATGCCAAAACCAAAAAACCTGACAATATGATCTTCTTGTATAGTGGTGAAAGGATTGGTAAAAACAGAGCTACTACATGGACGCTCTGTCGTCCTTGATACACCCCCCTCCCCCTTTGTGGTAAAATTTTGGCAATTTTAATGTCAGAGGCTAAAATGAAACCATTGAATTAAATTTGCAACTTCTTGTGTAGCATAGATTTTAGATAATCTTGTTTTTGCTGATGTTTTGTTACGAAAATCCACAAGTCAATTACCAATCAATTTTAAAGGTCTATGCAATGAATATATGAACAGTACTCTGTTATTAATCGATAACATTTTTTTTCTTTATACAGAAACATACCTCGGGATGCTATTGGTTTTGTCTGGTGTTTGCCTGTGTATGTCAGACAGATCGTGAACATATAAATACCTAAATTCTGAGCTGTCAAAAGCTTGCTGTGCTCACTACTGCTAATATATTTAATAGACTTGTGGAAGCCGTAGCGAATGTACTTCAAGCCAATTATCAAGTTTACGTCATTTTATAGACAATGTTGCCAGTTTATTTTAGAACAGAGGCAGTTAATGAACAAATTCATGTTGTTCGATCTCTTGATTTGATAATACTGTAAAAGGAATAACTACAGTATACACAATATGTTGAATATTAAAGACTTTTCCCCCTGTCATCCTAAGTACATTACTGTATAGTGGACAGTTAAACTAGAAGAATGAATACAGACTGGAAATGAACAATGATGGAGAAGTATACAATGCTAAAAGTTGGATGTGTACACTCACAATGATAAATGAATAAATAAAATATTGCATAATTGATGATTGATGCCTTTTTTAAAAATGTATTTCTTGATTTATAAATTGATTAATAATGAATGGATTGGTTAGTGTATTGCAGTGGCTGCGCCAGGATTTTCCCGACGGACGTGTCCAAGGTCCCCGACGGAGGGGCTGATGTACCCAACGGAAAAAAAGAGGGCGTGGTCGGGCGTCGCTAAAAACCTTTCGAAAATGGTCCAGGGGATGCATCCCCCGAAAATACGACAATTTAGGGGTTTCAAAGGCTTATTTAATCAATTTTAGAGTCTATAATATTTACAAAATACATATAAGTTTTTTGAATTTTTTATTCTCCTCGACGAATCGTGGTTTTTCTCCCCGACGCCCCCCCCCGGTAGCGTCACCACTGGTGTATTGACTTATTTATTTGGTATAGGGAGTGGTTGATTAATTTATTCATATTATTTATTTATTTGATTTAATAATTTAGTGTATTGTATAGTTAAATCAATAAAAGTGGTTTATGATTTCATGAGTGAATGGTTGAAGTATAACGAGATGTATTCAATAAACTAATTAGACTTGGGTATAGAGCTATAAAACTCTCAAAAAGTAAATACGATATCGATTATTAGGCTCTAAGCAGCAAGATCAATGGTTTGAAATGAGGTTGTGCTATTACGAGGCCACAACATTAAAGTTCAGACCTACTGGTAATTTGCCTAACCGCGCCTATAAACACTCCTATTAATGGTTTTTCATCATATCGGCGTATACGTGCGGTTAGATGTGAAATATTTATGAGAGGCTGGGACTGCATTTTTATAATCTGGCACATGTTGCTTAAAGCCCTAACTTTGTTCGTAACCATGTGTTACCCCTCCTCTGTATACCAATGCCCTTTCCACTATTCAATATTCAATATAAATTAATTGAAGGCACATAAAACATCTGTCCACTGAGAGGACAATGTTATCATAGGCTGATTACGGATTACTTTGGGCCCGTTTACGAACTTTCGAAAACCGGATAACTCAAGCCTGATGTGATAATTAATCATTCCTCAACTAGCTATAATTACTAAAACATCTGGACTTTCCGGGCTTATACTTTCCGGATAAGTTTGGAGGGTTGGAGGCTGCCTCGGGCGCAATAGCCCACAGCATGGTGTCAACTGACCTTATTTTTATGAGAAATCTATTCAGAATGATTAAGCACTTGAGTCCGCAATTTCTTTTCATCCATGCCTTCGTCCAGTGACATCGCTAAAGTAGTCCTCACTTAATAAATTATGTTATCCAATTTTTAAGCCGAAATATTTTAAGTTTATTTTTACAACGATATGCCCCTATGGCTGCAGCTGAACAGAGTGGGTGGACTGACGAAGCAACCCAAACGTTAATTAGCATATGGGGAACGACATCCATACAAGATGGTTTTGATGGAACCCGACGGAACAACGCCGTTTATAAAGAAATCGCACAGAAGATGCGGGAAATGGGTTATAACTTTACGCACGCACAGATAGAATACCAAATGCAAGAACCTGCGCAAAAAATACACCCAGGAAAAGGACTCTAACGGGAAGTCAGGAAACCCCCCCCCCCAAACAGAATGGCCGTATTTTGAGATGATGAACGAAATTTTTGGCGATAGACCCATTTCTTTCCACCACACACTGTCGACTCTGAACACCAGTGGAACTAGTAGTACAGTAGTAGTAGGTCCGTAGGCTATTTTTTTTCCCTTTGTTTTTTTGTAATTTATTTTTTGTAATTTTCCCAGTTGGCTAGGCTAGTTCCTAACGCCTGGGGTTTTTTTTAGAATTGGTTGGAGTTCGAGCATAGGCAAGGCGAGGTAATTCGTTGTTGAATTGCCTTGTTGGGCTGACGAAGGCTAAGCGGTGAAGTGTTTGTTTTGTTTACATGAAAGGCCTATACCTTACTGTCCGTATCCGAATAACTTGGGGTTCGTAAACGAGCGATCTAATGACCTACCCTCTGGGCATTATGTTGACTTATCCGGTTTCGTTGAAAGTTCGTAAACACAACCTTTGTAATCGACAAGGGTATGTTAACAAGTTATCAGCTATCGGGTCCTCCCTCGCCTGTAACTTATCGTACCATAGTATTTGACTGCTGTCTGATTTTTGCGTGCCCCGATATCAATATCACTGAATTCATGACTTCGATAACAAACATGAATGAAAAGTTACCTTCGATTTCTTGATAATAATGAGAGCAAAGGTTTGGCGCCAGAGGGCATCCAGTTAACATTACTCAGTCATACAGTAGGTCTATAAAATTATTATTTGTAAACAGTAGACCAATTGAAAATATAACAAAGACCAATATCGCGGTATTTTGTTGTTTGTCGAAAGTCTTCGTGTCGACGTTTGATGTTGGTAAAGTATTGCTTCTGTGTTCACAATTAATATTTAGAGGGGAAAAGCCGATGAAGCTGATCAAAGTATCCACGCTTTTGTTTAACAACTAAATATCCTGAGATGGCTATACATTCCGCAGACTGATGCCCATCCGTTGACGAATCATGGAAAATACTAAAGCAAAATGTCAACCTATCCCAGAAGAAAAATCGAATGATGGGGTCACTTCAGGTACAAAATGTAAGCTAAGTTGTTTATTCGTTACCTACACAGTCGGATGAAAGCAGAAATGTGGGTGGGAGGGGGGTATATATTTACGGACTGATTGATTGATTGAATCGTAACGTGCTTAAACCTCTCAGAATACCGTACTTACGGTATATCTTTTGTACGCCAGGGTTAGTCTCATCGGCCACCAGATTTTCCCCTCTAGACCCACCGGTTCGTCGGAAATTGACAGATACTGTACGTAATGCTAAACAACTTATCGCCCTCGTCGTCAGTAATAATTAAAAAGTTATACATGGTGGTCCCTATATATTTCTAATTTTAGAGACTACCACTAGACATTTTGTGAGCTAATTTTCAAGCTTCTACTGGTATGCCTTATAGGTTATTTCAACGTTTACTTATCTTGAATTGGCACTCTTAGAAACCGGCAGCTCAATCAATCAATTTCATTACACTTATCAGCGGCATTCGTCGAAGCGGTATCTTTCACATTATTACACTTTAAAAAATATTTTTAAGTTATAAGTGACAACCTAGAGAAAATAAGCTATCATAAGAAAACACAAAATCAGACTCAGAAAACAACACGCCTCCGCTAAATATGATATTAAACTTATTTAAAAAAAAACATTAATATATTATATTCTTATCAGTGCATCGAGCTTCGTATGATTTCGATGCAAGAGAAGAAGATGAACTGTCGATAAACAAAGGTGATTTATTAGAAGTTCTGGATAAAAGGTAAGAATAATGCCTTGTGCACATTCGCCCTCTAGTGGTGTGTTACTTCCTAACCAGTGGCGTATCTAAGGGGGAGGGGGCGCACTCCCACAAAAATTACTTCCCCTCCCCCCCCCACCAAAATCACGGTCAAGTAGTTAAAAAACACCTAAAATCACCATATTTTGCGAATTAGCGCCCCTCAACTGATCATCGAGCCCCCCCCCTCCTTCGCGCCCCTATCAGCCCCCAACTCAAGACCTCTAGATACGCCACTGTCCCTAACTTCTACCAACATCTTGCAAAACAATACATTTTTTACACTCCTTTCCTCTTTTCTTTTCTTCTTCACTTTTCTTCTCAGTCTTTGTTTTGCCTTTATTTTCCTCTTTCCTTCCTCGTTCTTCTTTCTTTGCACACTTTCCTCTATTTCCTTTCCCTTTCTAATTTTATTTCTCAATCTTTCCTCTTTTTTCCCATCCATTCCCCTCCAACATAGTTACCAACCGTCTCGCATCGTGCGGGACGGTCCCGGGTCCCATTTTAAAGTGATTTTGGATGCACGCATGTTGAAGAAACACATGCGTAATCATAAATTTATCACGCATTTAGCACAAGTCAATGCGTAATAACGAATTATCACGAATTCATGGGAAAATTTATTTCAAATTAGAAGAAACTGGTTTTGTTAAATATATTAAAACGGTCATGCAGTAACTTGAGTCATTAGAAGGCTTTCGTTATATCGTTCGAGAATCAATTTACCGAGAAAATTTCTCTTTGTCGACCAAAACAACCCAGTCAACCACGCACGTAGTAGACTCTAGGAGGCACGTGCGGTCTTGCTCGTTCATGTCACCCCACGGCATTCTGCCCCTGGACCCCCAGGCCCCGTTTACCCAGCTGGTGTATAGTCACGCATTTCAAATCTCTCAGGTTGGTAACTATGCTCCCAATATTTAGGCCTACTCTGCTTATCATTCCTCTTTCTTCCTCTCCTACCCAGCCCCTCACTTAAAAAAAAATTCTGAATGATTTGTCAGTTGTTTTCTTACAGCAACGGGCCTTGGTGGTTGGTGAGGTCTATCCGAACACAAAAAGAAGGGTTGGTTCCAAGCAACTATATTGCAGCACTAGAGTCAAATGAGTGAGTATGAGTTGGTACTTGTTTCTACACTCTCATTAAAGCATCGTAACTTCACTTGACCTTCAATTCATTACACAGTTTTATCATGTACCGTAATTCGCAAGTGCAATCTATTTTGAAATGTGGAATATCACTCTTAACTTCGAGTTCTTGAATTGTTTGCATGGTTTGACATGCCAGATAGATAAATTCAAGTCATTATGCTGATCCAAATAAGTTTATAGACGACAAAGAGTAAGTTCCTTTAATGCTCTTAAAGCATCGTACTTAACTTGCCCTTTACATTTTAAACATAGTTTTATCATGTACCGTTGTTATTTATTTGAGATGTTGAACATCACTTTTTTAACTTTGAGTTCTTGAATTGTTTGCAAGGTTTAACATGTCGGATGGCCACAATTCAAATAACTATGAAGATCCTACTGAATTTATTGATGACAAAGAGTAAGTACCTGTAATACTCTTTCAAACATCGTAGCTTGATTTGTCCTTTATATCCTTACAAATTTTTATCATGTACCGTATAATTCGCAAGTGCATTTTATTGTGACAATGTGAAATAATGTGGAACATCACTTTTTAACTTTTAGTTTAAATTGAATTGTTTGCAAGGTTTGACATGTCAGAAAGCTACAATGCAAATCACTTTGCTGATCCAAATAGGCCTATAGATGACGAAGAGTAAGTATGCTATTTCTTTAATCAATCATAGTTGGTCAACGATTATATAGGCTACATGTAACAAAATCACGAGGTGGTTGCAAAAAATTTGTAACACTAGTAGTCTAAGACAGCACTTCTGAAACAATGGATCGTTGCCCAAAGATTGTCTGAAGCAGAGTTTACATTCTGCCGAAATTGACGTAAGAAAAAAACTCACTCTTTAAAAAATGTACCGATGTGTATATCAAATGTATTCGCCTATGTATGTAGTTATCAGAAGTATAGAGAAGAAATAAAGGTCTATAAAATTTGGAGAAATCTTTAACAACGACAAACTGACGAACTTTACTGAAATAATTGAATGCATATCTCCCTCTAATTAAAATTGCTCCAATTAAACACTACCTCCAATTGAAGACTTACCTCCCCCGGCCCCAAATGAATGTCTATCTTTTACTTTTATTTAAAAAAAAAACTAATTGTTCTAATTAAAGACCAAAGCTGCTAAAGACCTTTAAAATCCCAGTCCCAAAAGTTGTCTTTAATAATTAATTTGAAGGAGACTTGTATGGATATGCGGTCAGGCATTTCTACGGTAACATGACTCAGAAAGTAAACGACACGCAACGTACAGATATCAACTATATTAGGTGCAAACTATTACAGCTAATTATCTATTTGCTGCCATTTGTTTTGTATCAGTTGGTATTTCGGCAACATGGAAGGGAGTGATTTGGATAAACTACTCATCGGCTGCAATCTACCACGGGGAACGTTCCTGATTCGAGATAGCAGCAGTTTCCCGGGGCAGTTCACTTTGTCAGTGCTTGGCGATGGAGACGGTGTTGTAAAATACTCCATTAAAATGCGACAAAACATTGGATATTACATTTCAAAGTCAAAGACATTCGGTACTATTACGGAGCTTGTTAATTACTACAAACGTGAGTATATTATTCATGACGATAACGAAGATTTTATATTGAGATATCGACTTAACACTATGCTTTTGAATTTATGAGACTGTTATTCGGTCATTCTTAATTTTGGAGTACAGTAGAAGCTAATGGGCTCTGTTGCAAATTGGAGATGCCCTTACCAAAGATCACACCAACAACTTCAAGCTCGAGTGAAGGCATTAATTGGGAGATTAAAATAGACTCCCTTAAACTTGAATCACGAATTGGTAGAGGACGGTATTCAGATATCTGGAAAGGTAAGTTTAGAATAATGTTTGTTTGGGTTTTTGTTTTTGTTTTCTCTTACAAGTTGTTATGAGTACACATTCATTTTTCTATGTCGGTTGAAATCATGATCGCATAACTGCTAGACCAATTGTGGTGGTGATGATGATGATAATGTTAATGGTTATGATGGAAATGATGATGATGATGAATAATGATGAGGATGAATATGATGAATTGTATAATAATGATGACGATGATGTGATGATGACATGGATGATGATGGTCTGTGGTGGATTCAAAGAGTGGCGAAGACATTCTTTAGAGTGTTAACAAGTGTTAATAAGGTTCTGTAGTCAGCAGTTGCTTTCATATCACCGCCAGAAAATAATAATTTTCTGTAATTTATATTTATTTTATTGTAAAGGGAAATGGAGCGGGCGTGCTACAGTAGCTATAAAATTGTTTTTAAAAGGAACAAAAACGCACTCGGCTTTTCAAAAAGAAGCAGACATAATGAAGACTTGTATGCATGAGCATCTGGTTAGGTTGTATGCTGTATGTTCAGAAAATGTAAGTAGTAAAAGAAATATTACGTAAAGATTGGCTCTCAGAACAATGGTTGTTTCGGAATTTTTATTATTATTTGTTGTGTTTTTTTAAAACTACAATTTGGCTATTATCATCATTATACCATAGAGAACTAATTACCAGTATCTGATCAAATTAGTATTATCATTATCACCGTCATAATGACAATCATCGTGACCATCCGTATTATTGCTATCATCATTTCAATAATAATTATTATCTTAGTTTGCCTCTAGTTCATTAGGCCTACCATTATTATCATTATTTATTATTATTAGCATTATTAGCATTATCATTATTATCATAATTATTACTACCATATTACTATTTTCATCCATATTACTGTTGTTTCTGTTTCTTCTGTTCTTGACAACGAAATAAATTGTAAGCCTATTATAGTATAGTATAAATATATAATAAAATAAAATAATTTTCTCAATAATTGTTTGCATTGTGTGTAGATATATTGCAATAAACTATATGTGTAATGTTTTAAGAAATATAAAGTAGAACTAATATAAATAAATTGTTGAATTTGCCTTCTTTGCAGCCACTGTGTATGGTGTTAGAATACATGGCTAATGGAAGTTTGCTGGATTATCTGAGAGGAAATGATGGCAGGCGTCTTCTCATCTCTGACCTCATAGAAATCGCTGCTCAAGTATGTTAAATTATTATTATAGTCCGAATAATCCATAAAACACATGCTAGACAGCGTGCAGGGACGCTCTGGAACCCAGATATGTTACCAGCCCAGTAACAAAACTACGGGTGCGAGGTGGGCCGTGGGCCGGGTGCTCGTGTTTCCACATACTATTCAATACTATTTTCGAGCACTTTAGACGCATATTAATATCGAAACAATATAATCATTATTTGTATTACATTTTTTTTCTTAGATCTCCAATGGCATGGCTTACTTGGAAACCAAAAATATCATTCACAGGGACCTCAGAGCTAGTAACGTATTAGTAGATAAACACATAAAATGCAAGGTATCCGACTTCGGTTTAGCATGCGAGTTAAAAGATAATAAGACGACTTCAAATACCGATGAATTGTTGGCAATTCGCTGGACGGCTCTAGAGATTCTTCTCTCTGTTGGCCAATTTACAATCAAATCTGATATTTGGTCATTTGGTGTCCTTCTCTCTGAGCTGATTACCTATGGACAACTTCCATATTCAGGTAAAAATAAGTATTTTCCTAAAGCCCGATTTATTATGCTTAATGGTGGATGAGGATGATAGCGGTGGTGATGACGGCGATGATGACAACGTCGGTGGTAGTGGTGATGGTGTGGTGGAGTCGATGGTGGTATTGATGTCAGTGATATTTAATTAACGTTTAAATAATAGTCATGTTTAACTTTCTAAAAAAATTATATACACAATGTTTAAACTGAACATCTACCCGCAGATGTGATGAATGATGAACAAGTGTATGAAAAAGTAATCAACGGATACAGGATGGCGCAACCAAAGGACTGCCCAGTTGCAATATATGACCTGATGCATAAATGCTGGAAAAGCGAACCAGAAGATCGTCCACCTTTCAAATTAATTCATGATTTTCTTCATAATTACTACGGCATTTCTTAAACAAGTAGTTACTTGCAAGATTGAAAATTGAACAACATGATTCATCTGCGTTGAATAGAGACCGTTTACGGTACGGTTGTCAACAGTCTGGGTCTACAGGTATTTTCCAATGTATATTATTATCAACCAGCTGTATACTGAACACACGTACTGAAAAATGAACCTGTTAGTTAAAAGTCCCAGAGTATGCTTTCAGCAGATTTCATCATTAAGCAATGCCATTTTATTTTATTAAACCTATTACAATTATGGATCCAGTTTTACTCAAGTAGTATGATGCCGGTCAAAGACAGAGTAGTAGGCCTATTTAATTTACAGTATATTTGGTTATTTTATACTATATTGTGTTGAGGAAATTGTGTTTTAATGGCTGATTTTCGATATAGGCTTATTATTTTCGCAACAGTGGAATTTGTTCTGTTGTGATAACTAACTACACTTGATAATGCCACGTTAATTTTCGATGTCAAAATAAAGAAATAAAGCTACACAGCGTTTAAACCCGCAGAAATGTATACAGTTGTATATAGTCAATGTCATAAGTATCAAAGTTGGCCAGAATTTTCGGTTTTGCATCATACAGAAATAGTTGCCTGTATAGGTTGAGTGACGTTGGAAATAAACCTTAGTTAGGCCAAGACCTTTAGTAAGCAAATTTTAAAAATGCCCATTGACCAATGCCGACTTCCAATTGCCACTGTGCTTGTGCAACACACGACGAGTCTAGATGGCCAGAAATAATTTTTTTTAAAAATAATTTTGAAAAATTTAGCAGGCCTGGGCCGGCCTCCCCCAGCCTTGAATCCGCCACTGATCTGGTTATTGAGCTTTCTTAACACATTTAATTTTATTTTGCTGCACATAGGTCTACAGCCCTCTAGTCTGGCTTCGCTCCCCCCCCCCTACCCTCCGTTGGAGGAGAAAAACCACAATTCGTTGGGGCCCACCCTCCGTCAGAGGAGAAAAACCACAATTTGTTAGGGGAAAAAACAATTATATGTATTTTTAACATATTAGTAGACACTAAAATCGATTAAATAAGCCTTTGAAACCCCTAAATTGCTATCATCATTTTTTTGGGATTCCCCATAGACCACTTTATAAAGATTTTGAGCGACATCCGACAACCTCCACTTTGCCCTCGTCGGGGGAATCAGCACCCTTGTCGCGGACCTTGCCCCACCCCCCCCCCTTCGGGCAAATTTTGGCGCCACCCCTGGCACTGACTTCTGTGAGTCAATTAATATTAAGGAGGGAATAGATGCAAACATTTTGAATTTTCGGGACATAGGTTATTTTCCAAGGGAGTATTCTTGTTTGTTTGCGAGTGTCTGCTGCGAGTTGGGACCCGTACAAACCTATCCTCCTTCTTGACCATGGCATAATTTAAAGTACCAATAAGTAGAAGTCTTAATGGGCCCTAAAATAGGCCTAACTGATGGTAAGAAACTGCCATAAGGCCTAGTGTCCTTTTGAGGTTCCCAAAATAAACAGCCTTGCTCATTCATCATCAAAGAGTATAAATATAAAAAAGAACTAAACTCTTACTGCTAGGCAATATTTATTTGAATTCCTACGAATGATACATACAAAATTGGTAACAATTCATTTAATACGTGCAGTGAAAAAATATAAATGAGACTAAATAATGAATAATACAATAATTATATTGATAATGAAGAATATATTACAAAAATTATATGTGTATTGGAAAACACCTATTTCAGTACATACACATAACATACATACACACACACACACATATATATATATATATATATATATATATATACACATATGTATACATATACACATACATGTATATAGACATGCATATATAAACATTAGATGTGTATAAGAGACAGTGTTTATGTATATGTATATATTGTATAATATTATAGACACATCCAACAAATAACATCTTATGTTTTATATAAAGCTAAAATTTACAAATTTAAGTTTGATAAAGTTGATTTGGTGGAATTTAAGTTTCTACTGTGATGGTGCCCCTGGCAACAATGGTATTGAATTTAACTTCCATCTTATTCACTGACTAGCACTATTATAATATATATATATATATATATTATGTACAATACACAGAGTTCTGCACTCATACTTTATAAATATGGAATCCCCACAAGTAGGCAATACAGACATAATTTGTTTAGCCCAACACCATGTTAATACAATCCTTCTAACCATCAATGTTTCCTACAGAAATTTATGACTATCAAAACAAAGAAAATCAGAATTGCAAAAGCTGCATGTAGATTAAATGTAAATAAAAATCAACAAACAGTAAAATGTACATTTTATCATAAAAAAAATCAAACACAGAAATATGTATAGGTAATGTTGTTTTGCATTTACAAGAAGCTTTTTACTAATCAAAATTAAGTTAGTCCACAAACAGCATTTTATGAATGTATTCGAAATGCATGACTCAAATCCTATATTGGTCCTATATAGTGCTTATTACCTAAGTCTATATACTTCACATTATTATCCCGGATATTGGATCAAACACCCATGAAATACACCATGGGCATAGGCTAATTTGGGGGGAGGGGGGGTGTGGAGTGCGAATGTACTCCCTTGTCAGCAAATTAGTTCCACTATGTGGGTTAAAATACTAAAAATTGACTTCATTTCTCATTGGAATAGGGATTTAGTTCCACATTCTCATTTTTCGAAACCCCCCAACCCCCAACCCATGCCAGGCCGAAACTAGACTACGTCCACGCATACATTCAGATCTCTGGGGATTATTTTAAAATGTAGCAACTATATAGTAATTAGTACAATGACAATTGATCCTACCAAGAACTAATTTATACTCCAGTCCAGCCTGACGCATTACTCCTGTGCCACACGATTCCATTATTTAAAACGAAAAAAAAAAAGACAGGGTTACAAAATTACAATTGTCCAAGACGACCATCTGGTTTATAACGACACAAAGAAATAACATACAAATTACATGCAAGAAGTCCCTGAAAAGGATCCAAATACATCTTACAAAAATATGCATAATGATAAAGATTAAAGTACCACTTTTTTTCGTATAAAAAAACTCTTCGCATAATTACAAATATGCTTCATTAAGTGATTACATTATTTACATTGACGGGTTAGTTTTTAAATTATTTCATATGGAATTTTAAACACAAACACTACTTTTAACAGTTTTTTAGAAGAAACATCTAAAAACCATTTGGATTTGTATGCCATATTTGCCGCAAGTATTAAAATTATTTCAGCGTCTAAAGGACCCACTTTTAGCATGGTGGTAACCTTTAACCTTTGGTAAAAAAACACCTTTAAGTAGAGTAACGACAATGGGGCTGTTAAGAGGATGCTTCTCTCAAACTATAGTACATTACATATTATGACAACTCCACAGTAAACAGACAAGACACGTTGCAAAGACACGTTGCAAACTTTTTCCCATTTACATCTTTCCCACAAATTTTTCATAGTTCTTACATGACAAAAACTACTGATTCATTAAAAATCAAAAATCACATTGACATGATTAACAGAGCAAAACCTCCATATTAAATAGTAAAACAAATTCGTTTATAAACTATTCTTTGTTTTTTTTTTTACACTGGTATTTTACATAAAAATGTTCACCTAGTTCCCACAACAATTAAATTTGGTTTCTAGAACTACATACACAAACATTCACACACAATTGTTTGAGTAAAGATAATATAAATTGGGTTCCTCAACCTTAAAATTGTCCATCTATACCAGTTTTACCCACCTTGTCTTGAAAACTACAAAATTAGAATTGTATAAAACACAGATCAAATAGTTAAATTTCATCAAGAATTACAACTAACACAAGATTGGTTATTTTAAGCATGAATAATCATATCTCCCAATGAAGAATTTACCCAATTTGCATATATTCATGATGTTCTTTTGTAAAATTTTAGTCACATGTCAAAACACCAGACAAGTGAACACATAATGTGAATGAATTTTTTTTCCATCAGTAAAAATCTGATATTATTGGGCCACTGATTTTATAGCAGTTATGAATATGCAAAACATTATTAGCATATCCAATCATTGTGCACATTTATTACATTTTTTCTTGTACTCCACAAAACATCTACAGCAATATCAACAACTGCATTGACTAAATATTAGAAGCAATGAATATACTTTGAAAACTCTTGAAATAAAATGGTTTCTTTAAGGTTCACATGTTGTCATTAACATGCTAATATGAATCATGAATATGCAAATAATCTCATTTGCATGAAATATGTATATGTCACAATTTTAAGATCCATATTCATTTGGATATGTCATTAAAAAATATTCTCACTGAAAGTAGTTATAAACATTAGTGTAAGCAGAGTGGTCTTACAACACGGCACCAATTGTAAACAATTCGCAGGTGATCGAAACATAATTTTAGCAGGTGCTTCAAAGACAATATCAGGTGGTTTTACTGATAGCAAGCAAGAGGTTAACATCTATACGTGACAGCTATGCTATCTAATACAGCTATGCAGTACTGTAATAGGTGGAGAAGCCAGTGCCTTGTATTCCTGCCATCATCCTTCCAACTGAAATATTTGTAACTACTTCTGAAAAATAATAAAAAAAACATCAGATTAGTTAAAAAATGATAACAATCTAAACAGTACAAACGTTACAATCAAATTTTGTAATACTAATTGCTTCTCTGAGCGCTGTAAAGCACTAAAATTACACTAGTAGTTTCATAACTAGCACTTAAAAGTAGATAGAGAAATCATGTTTCACATTCTGCATGTTGTTTTTATTGTCCATTACCTTTCTTTTAATTGATTGTACATATTAAAAAAAAAATTTATTATGAATCAATTGTTTTTGGTGACCCACTCGACGGAAATCTTAATCTACTTTTAGGAAGCCAGTCTCTTCTTTCGTTATATTTAATTCTATATTTTGCCAACTTTTTTTTCTATTTACATTTGATGTAATTTAATTAATGTGTTTTTGTATTTTGTACACCAAATGGATCATGAATTTCCAACATGTTATGATCGACAATAAAGTTTTATCTTATCTTATATTGTTCTGTTTAAAACAATTTAGACAAATAACAAGTATTTAAATGTGTTCGATAAGTTTGCATGTTCTTAATAACAGGTTCAGTGAAGTATTTGATTAATGTTGAAGGTGTCTCTGCTTCTATACTTACAAGTGATACTACTTACCCTAACTGACTAATAGTCGGCTTCTTTATAATCGGGTTCTGTTGCCACAAAGTAATCGTCCAAGAAATGATGCAAGAATTCAAACGTTGGTCGAGACACTGGTTCTTTGTGCCAACATTTCAACATCAAGTCAAATAAGGAGTCGGGGCAATTAGCAGGTCTGGGCATTCTGTAACCACGATCAACTTGCTCTAATACCTCCATGTTCATCATTCCTACACAATCGAGAATCAACAGTCAATCAATCAATGTAGCCAAGCTCCGAAGGAAAAATATATTGATATATACAGTTAAGGGGACACTATTAGGACCAAAAATGTGTCCTGTTGGCTGTAGTGTTAAAAGATGTACTGTCCCTTGTTTTATCGCTGAAAAGGTGTTCCCTTAATAGGGGTGTCCCAAATAAGAAATTAATTGGGAATGGCTAACAAGATACAGGTTTTTGATTATTTAAAAACTTGAGGAAAAATGGTTGTTACACCAGGCCTGTCTTTAACAACTAGTCAATCAGAAGATATATTTAGTAAGAGGTGCCTGGAATGTGTACATATCCCACAAACAGTTTATTATGATTGTCGTTAAGTGATGTTTACTCAGGACCAACAATTTAAATATCTTTTGCAAAAAACGGTGTCTTATTACCTGTATTTCACAGCTTGATGTCAACCATTTCTATAAATATTCCAATTCTATAAAAATGTTAAATTGAAAAATATTGGAAAAAAATTACATGCCTGGATATGGAATGCGTCCGTGCGTGATTAACTCGGTCAGTAGAATACCAAATGACCATACGTCTGATTTTATGGTGAAACGGCCAAACATAGCTGCCTCTGGGGCAGTCCACTTAATTGGAAACTTAGCCCCCTGTCTAGCAGTGTACTCATCATCTTCAATCATTCGTGCCAAACCAAAGTCAGCAACTTTGCATTCTCGATGTTCACCGACGAGTACATTACGTGCCGCAAGATCTCGATGGACGTAGTTTTGCATCTCCAAGTACGCCATACCGTGAGCAATCTATACACAAAGATGTATAACTTGCAAAGTAATTATATTTAAAAACTAATACACATATTTAATTACTGTATTTATCTCCAATCCTTTGGCCTCTGCTGTCGGAGAACCTAGATTGCTACCGCAGCCTACATCGTGAGAAATGTGGACCTAATAAAACACATAAAAACCAGTTTTAATGTGTTTATCATTAATGTTTGTTTACACTATCAAATTATGTGATAAATATGCGTGATTTACTCCTAGACACGATAACGTTCACATATATATATGGCAAATAACAGATATTTAATAAAAAAATAGTTATAAAACAACAAAAATATTTAGTTTCTTTTTTTTTTTTATATATAGGAAAGCGTTTTAAAGATCACATGTTCATGATGGAAAACCATAGCTTTCTGTGAGATAAAAGCATCCAATATTCTCAGAGACAGTATTATTACCAATTAACTAACATTCCACAAAAACATGCCATCATTGTTTGCTAAGGGAGGGAAATTTTGGAATGTTCTTTTCAGCATCTGCTCATATTGAAAGTAGAAAACAATATATTTATTTAAAGAACAGCATTTTTACCTGGGCCGCCATATCAACAAGTTCAACAAGTTTAAGAGACCGACCATCACCGTCTTTAAGAAAATCGAGGAGACTTCCATTGGCCATCAGTTCTGTGACAATGTAGATTGGTTCCTGTATGATACCAAAAACACAAATTTACATAAATATAAAATAAGTATAAATAAGATTGACTTAGTATTTGAGACGAGTATAGGGATACCCCAGTGTACTGGTACAGACAGCCCCATGGTGGATGATGAGAGTTGCTGGTACTGGGTTACCGGGTAGCACAGACACGAAGGGAGGCTTGGGGGTGAAGAAAGTAACTGATTGAGTTACAAGTTCACATATCAATGCGCATCATTTGATGAATACCGGCACTTTACAAATCTACACTATTATTATTATTATTAAAAAAATAGAATACTTAATTACCCTACAAAAGTAATGTCAATATGAAGGAGAGAGAAAAAAACATCCCCTCATGCATATAGAGAGATTTAAAAAAAAATGTTTGGATTATTTGGTTAGGGAGGGGGTTTGTTGAACAAAAGATGGAGGTCTCTGAAAAGGGAGTTTCCAAAACCCCAAAAAACCCCCCTGGCTACAGGCCTGATCACTGATGTGACCAATTATATGAATCCATATCTTACCTTATCTGAGCATATAGCATATAACTGCACCAAGTTTTCGTGTTTACAATTCTTCATAATATTTGCTTCTTCAAGGAAGGCAGCAGGCGACATGGTTCCTGGCTTTAAAGTTTTAATGGCTACCGCTGTCTTACCATTCCATTTACCTGTTAAAGGAATAGGCAGTAATCAAAATTTGATTTAAGCCTACAAACTTTTTTTTTTTAATTAAAAAACTTATATAAGCCTATAAACTTTAAAAAAAACTCATACATCAACCATTCTAATGCTTTAACTTGATACAAGCTCACCAGTTATATAATTAACCTTATGATGCTATTTAAATATTGATGTTTGCTTATATTAGCCTAGAATTGTTGCCATAACCTTATTATGATCACTAACCAACACTATTATTTTTAAGCACTTTTTAAATTCCTCTATAAAAACATAGCAAACATGAGGAAGTCATTACAAATACTTTACACGCAACTCATATTCTATCTATTGGGAGTGAGTATGCTTGGCTCAAATTTACTTCCTTAAGTTTTATTTTCACTGTTCATATTAATGGTATTTTCTCAGATGTTGATAACGTGACACAGGCTGGTTGATATTGTACAACTTACGGGAGATGGGATAGGATGCCAAACTGAGGGGGTGATAGGGAAAGAATCATTTCAAACAGAGAACAGGGATAGTCTGGGATTCCTAGTCCAATATTGATAAACATTACAAACAAGTACCAACTAACCTTTCCACACTTCACCAAACTGTCCAGCTCCAAGAACTTTCTCCAGCTGCAGTGAATCTCTGGGAATTTCCCAAGCATCCTTGCTTAAGCCTGATGTTGTGGGATTTGACTTAGGCACTGGTTTTCCCAGCCTGCAGCATAGTCCATCAGCTTGCTCTGGTTGGAAAAGATGACCAAAAAAAGTGATTATAACAGAAAGTTTTTTGGTTTTCATAAAAAAAAAATCTCTTTGGCATTTAATGTTAAGTATTCTCGCCATGAGGCTTAGAAACAGGAAAACTTGTTTACATTTGCAAGAAAAATCCTGGGTCTCACACTATTTGAACCCCCAGGGGAATCACTCTTAAATATTTCTATATGGGAAGGTGCCGCATTTCAGGGTTAATTTTTGAGGACTTGGTAGCACAAGTGGTGGAAATAAAGTGGAGTTGCAGCATTTACGGGGTATACTTGCGAGGACTTTGTAGCACAAGTGTCGGAAATAACCGGGGTGAAATTGGTAGTTAAAGTCCCTGGCATATCCTGTGTCAAAGTGCCACGATTTTCCACACGATGTTAGCGGGAATTTCAAGTTAACTTGGTGCTAAGCCAGTAAGCCTCTTGCAAATCCTAACTTTGGTACAGCCACGAGATCGTGATCGGACTGAACACTTTTTGTCATCGGGAACCAGTAAATATTGCGCCCTCACTGGCATTACTGAGTGGCTTTTTCCTGTCGTCTTTTAGAGCCCAGTGCGATTTTGGTAAATGGTAGTTCAAGTCCATAAGAATTTTCAGTACAATAGGTAGCGCAAGTGTCTCATGTTTTGAAGTGGCACTGATTGGTTGATATGAAAATGAGCTCCCCGGGTTTCAACCCAAACAGGCTTGACCTGTTTAACAGGAAACTAAAGTCACCTCTGCATCCCCACACTCTAATGGCGCCAACACACAGCATCAGTGAATGCGAGTTCCTCTAAAGAATCATCACACATGAATGTTTTGAATACTTTTTTATGCATCGAATAAATATCCATATTTTAAATATTTTTAATATATTACGACTGATAAAACACTGTGCCTATATAAAGCTGAAATATACGGATTGATAATCTGTCATTATGCCAAGATATTTGATGTGTGTAAATAATAAACGAAGACATCTATCTTACGTTGGTAGTGGGCAACGAGATCATTGAGTGTGCTAAATTGACTTCTAGATGCAATGAAATATCCTCCCTGGTCTAGCTTCCGAATCTTATAATGCTTTACATGTTCTCCCTTTGTGTCGTCAAAATCACGTGCTGATAATGAAAAGTTTCCTGGATTTGCCTCACTGTCTCGAATAATGAATGTCCCACGGGCTAGGCCAGGTAATAACAGTCGTTTCTCTGCTTCTTTTCGCCCAATTTTTCCAAAATACCAACTGTGGAAGAAGAAAAAAAATGTATTTATTTAAAGGAAAACTTAGGAAACAAATTTGGGTCTGTATATTAAAGCATAGATAAAGTACAGTACTATAGTCTTGTTTTATCAAACATTAAACATGGTTAAAAAAGAGTGAATATTATCATTAAAACTGTATGTTCTTAAATTTTTTTTTACTGCCTAAATATCAAGATCTCACATGTTACAGTATGTTCATTGGATATTAGTAAACATGGAAAATGATAGCTTATACAGGTCAATAATACATTTAACATTACACTATTGGGGGCACATTAGCCTCAAGATGTAGTGTAAATATAGTGCCTTGCCCAAGGATCACTAACCACACAATTGCGAACCCATATGCAATTGGTCAAACTAGTTATTGATAACCTTCATTACCGTAATCGATTAGTTCAATAGTCATAACATCAGTTTACTGTACATACGACAGGCGTTCAACATTATCAAGAAAAACATTCTATTCATAAGGATTGTTACTCAAGCGAACAGTCCACTAGTCACATTCCAAACAAATGACTGTTATTTGTATGTTTAGCTAATCATAATGAGAAAAGGGGTTCAATAGATATAATGAAAAATTAGGATTCCCTACTGTAGTCATTCTCAATGAGTAGTGAATCATTATTGTGACTAGTAAAATTTTTTTTATTACAATCGGACTTAATGACTAACGACCCTCTTTTGGTGTCTTGGAAACTTAATATACTGAAATTAAAAGGAATTATTTCCAGTGAACATTATGAGCAATGACCCTTACAACTAGCAAGCCTCTGAATCTAGTGAACCTCATGAATAGATGATCTTAAATGCAACTGCTTGCCCCACCCACAAAAGAATACTGTAGTTTGGGGGGGGGGGATGGGGAAACCATGTAGTACAGAAATTTGAGATTGTATGAGGCCAAAAAAGTTTGAGAGTGTATGGGGCTTGCCATCCAAAAACCGCTGTACAGTTTCTAAATGTTAAACTGAGTAGTTAGCATAAGAATATGGCAGTATTGTATACTTTAGTACAGGGAAGTTGAAATAGACACTACTCATCATAACTTCGGCAAAAATTGTAAGTTGATTCTACAGCGTATTATATTGTGGAGGATATGAATATTATAAAAAAAAGTTCATTTCCTTGTTTTGGTCACTGTAATGCTGGTTCTAGCCCGGCAAGTACCATATAATTACTGAAATATATTTAACCAAGTTGAGAAGCTGGAATTTACAGAATAAAAAGCTGTGAAAAATATTACATAATTTCATGCTGCATGAATACTGTAGAGTGGATATAGAGTACAGTACTGTAAACGATTTTACTTCCTTAAAATGGTCGTTGACCTTTATACCGCATAGTATACGTAGTTGACAGGCACAATACTGTCATACTACATACATACAACACTGCCATACTGTGATAACCATGGTTAATGTGCTTTGAACAATTAACAAATTTTATGAGAAGCAATTTAAGTAGGTCTATATTATCTTTTGAAATACCTCTGAACTTATGAAAACAATGTTATTTATCAACACAGCTTCATTTTGTAGTCAATACTACTTATAATATTATGGATGAAATAAAAGTAACTTGAGTAGATTTTGTATTAATTACTTTATTAATATCTAGATATATTTGTTCCCTTTGTATTGATAAGTGTTATTTTATTTTAAACCCTATTTCTGTGTCGCTGCAATCTGTATTTTATTTTTTATTAGGCACAGTAAAAAATATACTTTGTTGTGTTGCATATAAAACACATTGTCATTTTGAAATGCTATCACATTTACAATATTAATTAAAGGTTGAAAAGTGGCATTTGAAACATCATTTTGGGCTTCTACAGGTACCTCACAAATATATATCAGTATTTTATTTAAAAAATTAAAAAAAAACAACTCCGGATTTCCAAGATGTCGAGTTGGTCAGACTTGGGCAACAGAAGGTTTTTTTTTCTTTTTCACCTGCATGAAGCATGCACCATGTACTGTATGTTGAATATTGAAAGTCCTTTAAATTTGAAAAGCTCTAGCACTTTCTAGAAACTGTTGATTAGTGATAAAGATCAAACTTCAAAATCATGTCTGTCCTTTACAGTTTATAATTTTCCCACGAGATACTGTAACAATTTCTATGAAACATTTCCTGGTTCTGATTGCATTATTTTACTCCAAAGTTTTCAACAAAAAGAAAATTACAGGGTTTGCTTCACTTTTGTCAGAATAATTACCTATAAATGAACATGGTAAATAATAATGATGGACCTAATTAAACTTATTACTATCACCCTATTTTTTAGTATACTTTAAAATGTTTACAAATTCTCCAAATCATTCTTAATTGTGAAAATGAACTGTAGAAGTTTCTGGCATTGGCAATACGTTTAGAATACAACAGAGCATTGGAATCACTCTTTTAATTTAAGCAACTACAGTGGGCTACTGTATCCTAGTACTGTAGCATCCTTGCTTTCAATATGGAGCTACATAAAAATTATGATGCGAGGAATTTTGTCGTATCGATGAAACTGATACTGTTAGGCCTACTGTTTATAAAACAACTAGTGATGAGAATACATACTGTAGTTTATCAAAAAATTAAGGAATTTCATATCTTGTATTTAAAAAAAGTATATAAAGGTTTAAAAATACATTATTTTTCGATTGGCATGCGAATATTCAGTAGAAAGCACAATTAAAGGCATTAGAACTTTTAACTGTGTGATTGTTTTAGATTTACACAAAATCAAATGCTTTTGTCTTGGCATCTTTGACCTTCAAGAAAGGGTAGTATACAAGGGGTTTACCCTGAATGCTGATGTTGACATTTAGCTTTGCGCATGTTATCATGTTTCTATGTTACCCACTAAGCTCTACAGACTACAATACATATGTACACAGGCCTACTGCCCAAATTGTTACTACAGTAGCTGAAAAATTCTTAAAAATGATTCAATTTTTTTTTCATTTTATATTGTATGTACAGTAAGTACAATTCGGAACTCAGGCGCCCAGATCAAATTTTTTTTTCATTTTATATTGTATGTACAGTAAGTACAATTCGGAACTCAGGTGCCCAGATCAAATTTTTGTTAAAATTAAAATAACACAATTCATTACAGAAGGCTACTAGTACATGTTAATAATAGTTTCAAAATCTAAAAAGTTAAAAAGTGAAATTGTGAATTTTACTGCAATTACTTTATACATTAGTGAACATTTTGTACATTAAAATGGCAGTGAGCTACAATCTCTTACTTTCATCCACTCTTAGTTTTGTGGATTTGTATATTAAGATTTATACATATTTGGTAGGCTATCACTGCTTATCGGTTTATCATTACCGACGACGTTATTCATTTTCCCACCCAAGGGCTCAACCAACGCATTAATCTAAAACAAATGGTTATGATTTTATCCATATTTGGTGTTACAGTAGATTCCCATGTTTATTTTATTTATCTCAAAATCTTACTTTCATCATCTACAGCATACCGCCATGGACATATTAGGTCCATAATACCACAAAGGTACCATATCTCTTTAGCTACAACTGGTCTTCAGAGCTCAGCCTACAGTAACATTAAAATTAATTGCTATCGTTGTTTCATAAATTCAGAAGAAATTTTTACAATGACCTCTTGGTTGTTGTACTGTAGGATATTGTCATTAAATAGAAACATGGAATAAACAATTTTATATTGGGTCACAAGGGTTGTACTACTGTAGTTGCACAAGTCTTTTGGAATCAGCAGCAGTGCAGTCTCCTGCCCTCCTATGAGCAAGGGAAAATCTCCCTGGAAATTAACCCATTTTCAAATACATTCCTACTGTAATACTTCTAATGTATTTATTACTGTTATTATTGTCTCCCTAAAGCTTGCCAGCCAGGGTAGTACCATGCGAAACTAAATACAATAAAAAAAAAAGATGAGAAAGATTGATTAACTTGTAAATATGAAAGAAGAGTATACTTTCAAATGTATTCTTTATGTTACTACAGTAATTGGGGAGCATGCACTAACATAGTGTATTTTAAAAACAAGTTGTCAAAACAAGTCCAATCACGCATGAGGCTGACCATGGTTGACAATGATACTGAAACAATAAATAGCTTTCTAAATTTTTTTTACGAATGACAATTAATTATACTGTAGTGCATGGTGGTCTATTTAACCAGTATCCATTTAACCATTATTTGACGAAGATCTTTCATATTCTCATGACATGACATTTTCTATTTCTGTGTAAGCATGTGAGAGTGAGGTTGTCATGAGAAAAAAATATGCTTTACAGACTAGGAATCTCAAACCCTATCCCAAGAAGTTATTTAGTTCTCCCCTAGAATATTTCTAAGGTTTAATCAACATTAACTTATGTTGTGTGTACATTATTATGTGGTATATGCCGAATGACCTTGATATTGGCATGCACACTTCAGATCACGAAATGGCGCATCCAACCCCAACGGAAATAAGGTTTCTTTTTTATCTTTCTTGGGTCTTCCTTAGTATATTGACTTTGTCTTCCCTGTTTTTGTTTGCTTTGTATTTTGTGTATGTTATGGTACTGAATAAAATCAATCAATCAATCATGTGTGTTCTGATCACGTTCATAACAATTCCTTTCTCTTTTAATAACAATAAACAAAAAATAAACATTCCGAGGACAGTTTTAAAATCACATTTTGTACTCTCAGTTGGAAGTCATATTCTCTGGTGTAACCAGAATTACAAACAGATGAAGCTATTACCTACAACCAAGTTGATAGATAAACGATAAGGATATGTAATAAATCAAAAAAGATTATAATAACAGATTAAAATAGATAAGACTTGGGTTATGCTACAGTACCTGCATTTTACAACTGGGAAACTAACTTAAAAACATTATTTTTGGTAAATCTGAAAAACTTCCAAAAAATCTAAATCTTCCAATAACCTAGAGAGAAACATTTCAATTCTCGTTGTATATACTAATAACAGCAAATTTTACGGATTTATGCAAAGAATATGATAGGAACATTATAAATATTTAAGGTCTTTTAATTGGCAAGGAAATTTTTTTGTTATCCCCTTAAGATACTGTAGAAAGTTAAAAACCGTATAACCAGAGATTTGTTATACAATTAGCACACAACTCACTGCTGTAAAGTACTCTACAAAGTAAGCAAGTCTCTATACAGTTTTCAAGTCTTCTCTACAAAAACAAAAGGAAACTAAATAATAATAGAACAATAAACATGACACAGCATTTGAAGAAAAACAAAGAAGTTAGCATCCTTGTTCTACGTACAGTAGTATTAACACACATGAATGAGCATTAAGAGTACTGTACAAGGGTTTCCTAGAAAAATGGTGCATTATAAATAAATAATTATTATACTATACTAAATTATTATTTACAGTGTTATTTATAAAGTCTGTAGCTACAGTATACAGATAATGTACAGTACACCGTATAAAAAATGAAACATTACTAGGAAATTACCAAAACAAAAGTTACTTGTCTAGGTTTTCTTAAAATATATATATATATATATATCTATTTATATATATATATATATCTTTTTTTTTTTTTTTTTTTTTATTCTTTTTTTTAATTTTTCCTTAAGATGGAAATTATAATTATGGATGAAATTATTATTGGATTGGTCATTTTTACATCTCGTTAAGAAAAGTCAAAGGACAAGGTCAAGGTCACAGAAATTTAATTCCCCGCCCACTCGTTGAACTTACTCTTGAATGTAAAGGAAAAATATTGGAATCTCCCATACATGGCCAGCGTAATGTTCAGTATTCAGACACTGGGCGGAGTTATACACCCTACAGTGTAAAGGGATTGCTCTAGTTATATGTTTGTTATAATGAGTATCTTCTATGTAACTTCATCAATGTTCAACTCAATGCAAAGTTTGTTTTCTGTTTTGTACACCCGCTAGGCAAGATTTGTGTGAAGTCAGATTTCTTAACCATCTGTCTATCAAACAGACACATAATTACCAAAATTCTTTAAACAGACATTTAAAATGGTAATTAATTTAACAATTTCCGCACATTGACCGCTAGAGTGATGTCATATTGGGGCCATTGTATGCATGAATAAACACAATGCCTATGCTACAGTGTGAAGATTGCATAAAAAAAAGGCAATTGAAAAAAAAAATTTAATAGTAAATATCTGTTAAAGTTTATAACAAAATTAAAAAGAAATTTACTTCTATAGGCTATTATTACATGTAGTTTTTGCTGGACCAAAATAACGTAGTGCCTTTGCTAGGCATACATCATCGTGTTTCAGCTTTTTAAAGCTATAAATAATAGGCGACTAGGCCTCTATTAACTTTAGAAATTTGTATAGTAAACAGGTATTTGTGGCATTATAGCCTCTAGCTAGGGCCTTGGTCCAAGGGTACAGTATCTCCAAAATAATTATGTTATAAAAGTATGCCTATATTATAACCTAAAAAAGTCATTGTTGTTTCTAATAAGAGAAATCCTTAATTCATACAGTAACTGAAACAGTACTGTTACTAGCTATGCCTAGTCTGGTACTACTAATACTGGGCCAACTTTAATACACTATTTAGATAGGTTCTTCTTTTCCCATCTTGAATTCAGGGTCAAAAAATGTTTTCAATATATTTGTGTAGAATAGTTTTTTAAGAACATTTTCCAAAAGAAATTAATGTGATAAGACCCTTTGTTATGAATTTTTAAATATAACATGATGTCAAGAATCCAGCCTCAAAGCTTATTTTATTTTTGTTGGTTACGCACCAATAACTTGGGTTGTTTGTCATCACTTGTCCCAAGATGACAGATCGAGGACATATTGTAATCACGTGACCCGAACTGATCATGTCGCAACTCCCTCTATATAGGAACTCTACTAATAACAGTCACATACAGTACACTTCCCTTTAAAATAAACTTATGATGACTTCAATAAACACGCTATTGTTGGCCAACACTTCCTAAACTGCTTTCAAATGACATGTACTATACTGTACAAGTCAACATTCTCGTCTGCGGTTCAAAAGTTTCTTCCTTGTAACCCACACTTAATCAGAATAGGTATGCATATGTAGCAATAAACTGAACAACATGATATTTCCCTTTGCAATTTCTTGTCAAATGTGTTTACATAGTAGTTTGAAGGTCAGAAAATTTGTATTAGGTTGAGATATGGGGCTATCCCTGATTTTTCACGGATGATATTAATAGGTTCTGTGTAATGATTTAAAAAAAAAATTATTTCAAAATAATCACTTGCGTGTTAAAATCTGGATGTAATAATTTAAATATCAATCTTGAATGTAAAATATTAGCAAATCCAATTTAAATATGTATAAGGTATTGTTGATATTACTGTATTTCATTTTATACTAACATACACTGTACAGTACAGTACAGTATACTGGAAATTCCATACTTTTGCTAAACTGTAATTTTTCAATTCATGAAAATTTTTCAACACTATTTTCGAGAACTCAGGAAAAAACAATATCTATGAAAACAAATAAATGATTGTTTCTATACCCAGAAATGCAAATGGGTACCCGGAATGATGTCAATGATTTGGAATGGCATTGGTATGGAGCGGCATTATACCAGTGGTGGATCCAGAGAGGGTTCAGGTGGTTCGGACGAACCACCCTCTGTGAAGAAACGTAACAAAATACTACTGGGCCCTGGCTTACAAAAGGCATGCTAAACCTACCTAGGCATAAGTTGGCAGATAAGACAAACTAGTGTTAGCCCAACTAGACTTCAATTAAATAAAATTATACACACTGTTTTTGGTTCGACGTCGTAGGCCTAATAATTTATGTAGGAAAGTGCGTTCTTCAGGCCTATCGGTTCATCTATCCATGGAAGAAAGACTATACGTATCCAACTACTCAACATTGTTGGAATATAATAATATATTGCCTATGTCCTTGATTTTTTTTTCTCTATGTATAGGCCTAAAGAATGAGATATAATTACCTGACGCATTTTCAGGTGGAAACCTTGAATTTTTAGGAACTTACAGGTCATTAAAAGACTCCTCAGAAAGGCCATCTAGGAATCAAAATTTTCTCAAGGGAGGACCCCAACCACCTTTCATTTTGGGGTTTTTTGGAAACATTTTGAACCCCCCTCTATCAAATCCTGGATCCACCCCTGTATACTGTACACAAACAAGTGAATGACTACCAGTACTTGGATGGAGAGGAGGTGGCACTCTGTGCATGATAGATAAGGGAGAACGAAAGTGTCATTTGACGTACAGTATGACATCTACAGATAATGATGTGTATTTTTAATAGTAATAAAGAATTAAAAAAGAAAATTAACGGTAAAGACAGTCAAGATATATATTGTGGCAACTACAGTAGGCGACTCATGGTCTTGCTGACTCTTTACTGGTCAAAATGAGGCAGATTCATCTCCATCTAAAGAATGCTGTGTTCACAAAGTCATTTTAATAGAAATTTGCACCTGTGAACAACAGCCTTAATCTGGTACAGTAAAATATCTAGGCTAGGTATGTTGTGTGCCTACTATTGAAAAACTGAAATGTTATACAAATTAGTAATTTGTGTACTTACTCTTCTGCATCTATGCTCTTTACTGGTGCAATGTAGTTACTAGGTATGTAACCTTCTCTGTTTGTAACTGTTGATCTTGCAAGCCACCAGTCTCCGTCACTGTGAAATGGACATTACAAAGAAAGTCTAAGAACTTACAATCATGTGGACATTACTATATATACACAGAGGAATATAGAAGAGGGATGCAGTGTACACTGTGAAATGGTAGAATTGCCTGTCAGTAGAGATAACTTCTCTATTATCAGGATATGTAAACATATATTTTTTTGAAGTGTTTGTATCAAGTGCTTTTGTGTCATCCTGTGAAATTAAGATTGATAAACTAATGATTCTGTTGTAATGGAAAGAATAAAGCAGTAGAAAATTACCATGGATTACTGAAGCTTTGCCTAATATAATTCAATCACAAAACACTTGCAGTAGAAGCTTAAGCTTAGTTTACACTATCACGTGTTATATTTGACAATTTTTGTGATATGCCCATTTACTATACCTCATAAATATTAATTAGGTAAAAACAACATTTGATTGGTCAATTCCACCTGATAATAAATGTGGTAGTTTCTACTACTTCCTTGCGCAAGACAAGTTTGCACATACGCAGGAAAAAAAAAGTACTACAGTACTCAAAATCGACTACTGCATCCCTGCCTATGTGAACTGCATGCAAACTGTGTAATTTTACCCTTGCATATCGAAATGGCTAATGTACAGTAGACGGACGATTTACTGTTTAGTATTTATGAGGTATACTGTACTATAGTAAAACAAATACAACATGGTTTTATTTTGGTAAAGCAGTAGATTCTACAGTTTCTTCCTGTTGTTAATGGCTCTTTTAAAAGAGGCTAAATCAAATCATAACCATTAAAAAAGGAAGCTTCTACACAATTACCTCTGTCTTTCATTGACATTTACCCATCACAGGCTTGGTGTCAGTGAACCCAAAAGGTTGGAAGGCAAAGACTAAGCCAATATACTATAATAACAATTCCAAATGGAAATGATACACACCTGTTATTCAGTATTTCCATCAATTCTCCCTTCCGGAAGGAAAGATCATCCTCCGTCCTGGCATCATAGTCATAAAGAGCTTTGTACGATAATACTATGAAACAGAAAGAAAAACTTGTTAGAATAATAATAATAAGTAAATTTAGTAGTGAAGGCTTCACTTATAGAACAATATTCGAGGAAATGCAATGTGTTCAGCATCAAAACATTTTTGTTTTGTTGACTTAGCAGGTAACCCTTTTTTGCGTTTGGTACTATTTCACTCTGGGAAATGTACTGCTACAATGATGTTTCATTGTACTTCTGATTGAGAAGACGACGAAAAAAGAATGTTAACTTTGTTTAGTATGCTTTACAGTATAATAAATGATAGGTACTGTAGGGATAGACCTACAGTAGGCCCATCCAGGCACCACTGATGACGAGCGCAGCTGTTTCAGGCTTTTTTTAATACTTAAAAAGCACAAAATATTTACTCACCTTTTATTATGAATGTTTGATACTAGGCCTAGCCCTACTAATTACTAATTGCCTTTAAACTAACTGCCCAAAAAATATCTTTGCATGACCGTGATTTGACATCGGTCAAAGGTTATTTACTTTTTGAATTCAGAGCTTTTTCCAATGAATTATGTGATTCTCATGCAAAAATTTATCGGAAACTTAGGGGCCCACTTCCTTAGCGAAATACAATAAAATGGCTGCTTTCCGACAATTTACCAGGTAATTAGTGCTGCGGAAACACAGCCTAAAGGTAGTCAGGAACATCCTGGGTACGACAATAAACTTTATCTTGTTAAGCTGTCACTAACTAAACTGACAACCCCATCAGATGTGTCTTAGTGGCTGTAAGGGAAGGGTGTTTATGATCACCTAGCAACAAGAACCAAGAAAAATAGGCTCCTTGCGGGAGCGTGTGCCTACTGCTTGAAGTTTTTTTTTTTTTTTCTTTTACTACTTTTAACTTATCCAACATTTTTGGGGGTTCCACTACCAGGACCAATTTCAAACGGTATTAGGCGACACCTGACCACGCGCACTTTGCTCGTTGGAAGACATTGGACCCCCCCCCAATCAGGCAAATCCTGGCGCCACTCCTCATAATTACTGTAGTAGGTCGTAGCCTACTAGCCTGTGTAGAGGACCCAGCCTGGCGACACTAGCTAGGGCTGCTACAAGTCGACGACATACCAATGACGGATACCAGCATGGGGTAACATATACTGAAGTAATGTAAACTGAAACTTGACGGAAATAACAGACCCAACTTGAATGAACGCGGATGAGCTCCTCAGAGTCATTGGCCGACCATGAATTAGTTTAAGGAATAGGAGTAGTTTAGCATTATAACTATTATTATATAATTTCTGTGAAAAACCAAAGGGACAATGTGCAATTATGATGCGCTACTGTTATTGTAAAGTATCTACTATTTTATTTCTTCGTTCTAGAGATTTGTAAATAATGAAATGAAAATTTATTTTATTAGGAATATGAAAGAATACAAAAATTCAAACATGTCACTTTACCTGGTTGTCGTGGTGGAAATGGGTTAACTGGAGTTGGTACAAAGCCTGAGTGAACGTTAAAATTTGGAATGTGGGCAGACGTTTGGTGATTGTTATCATCATCGTTACTTTTGCTACCTGTCGTCCCAGGATTGTATTTTCCACTGGAATCATCTTTTGTTCTACAATTTCCCATGATGGTACTAATTTATGGTCCTACAGGAAAGAAATATCAACAGTCAATCAATTAAATCGATCAAATCATTTTAAAAGAAACATTATATTGATCAATGTTACACCAAAATCAAAGACAATTTTTAACATCAAGTATATACGTAATATAAAAAATAATCTGGATTTATTAGGAATGGTTGGCAAAACAGTTGTAATTCTGGTTCAATAAGGTCAATGTTTCGAATCTCACACTGAATTTCATTTACAGCCAGGAGCAGTACTGTACTGTATATCGGCACTTGCTGTAGAGTAGTACTGTAGGGTACTGTACGGGTGTTTAAATATAAAAGGCTGTGTGAGGTTGGTTGAAGAATGGTTGAAGCAAGCTTAGATCATCAGAGCTTTTCCATCACAATGTTTAAGGCCAATTATACAGTACAGTACTTAGTTTTGATGACCAATTATCAGATTAGTAACTAAAATGTGACAGTTCAGGTTGTACGTCCTAGGAAATTGGTTACAATTATTATTTCTTCTCCACTATCTACATTACTGTACCTTTTAACCTAAATATCAAGCTTTCTACAGTATGGAATATTACTTATTTACTGCCTGTCCACAGGTATAGTAACCGGAAGTGGGCCATACAAAGTTTTCAAATAACTTTTGAGGGCTGTAACAAAACTGCCACCAGACTACATGTTGCTTTCAGGCCACATATCTGTATTCTGGTGTGTGTGTGTGTGTGGGGGGAGGGGGAAGATGAACTGTTTCTGCCTGATGTTCTTTTGTTTCTCTTTGATTTGTTTCTATTAAATAATAAAACTTGTTTTCAAGACTTTTTTTCAATTTCTTATTTTTCGGGTCTATCATATCTTTAGCCTTCTTCTCAAGATCTATACAGTAACAGTTCTTGTATCTCAAAGGTGACCAACAGTACAACCAAAATGCTTAATTTGAGAACTACAGGTACTGTACTGTAAACTTCAACAAATGATACCAGAATATCATGTTTACTGGTTGTAACCTCTTCATGAAGTATTTCCATAAATTAGGAAAATGCAAAAAGCGTTTTTTTGCTACCCAGAGTACTGTGGCCAGCAGTACAGTATGTTTACACCAACGCTTTGAGGTCATACTCCTACAGTATAAACTTCCTGTATTCCTGTTGGAATCAAGGTTGGTATGAATATATTTCCACTAAATTTTCCTGCTTTTGATTTTCGAGGGAACGAAATATAATCCGGGTTCATTGTGTTAAAAATGGTGAAAGCAAAAGGTAGGCAGGATCTTTCAGGTCTTCAGAAGAGTTTTTTAAATATAAAATATATACCGGTGGTGGCGGTTCTACAGTAGGAATTCGAAAGAGGGGGCCCAGGTAGGGAATTTGACTATGGCACCTCTAATGGCTTGAAATGGCAATTTTTTTTTTACATTTTTTTCTTAATTGCTAAAAATTCAGGGGGGCCCGGGCCAGCTGGCCTCCACTCTGACTCCAGCTACAGTACCGGACAAAATGATTGTCCGGTAAATCACAACTCATTTTACCTGTAGTCATTCGCGTTAAATTGTTTGTTGTTCAATTAATGAAGAAGCCGTGTTTGCGTGTCAATATTAAATAGTTAATTCAACAACCTATCCTACTGTATCTAGCGGCGGTGTTACAATGATTATCAATTAATCGACAGGGGCGGATCCAGTAGGTGGGGGGGACGCGCCTTCCTCTCCCTGTTTTGCCACTAAATTTTAAAAATTTCCATGCATATTAATGGTATGTGCTACTCACTTAATCTATTCTTAACCTGTTGTGCCCCCACATTTGAAAAATTCTGGATCCGCCCCTGATCAACATTGATTGATTTTGGAGACTGAAATATTGGTAATATAGTACGAATCTTCCAATATTTATTATTGTATTATGTTCTTCTAGTGCACTCACCAGGCCTAGGCCATGTAGCTACAGTAGGCATTGTTAGACTACTGTAGGCCTACAGTAACAATAATGTACTAATGTAAAAAGAAAGTAATTTTTTAAAGCCCCATTCCCGGCAAAATTTCACTAAAAACTGACTTTTTTTTAGAAAATATGCATTTGCATTACTCCAATTATTATAAATCATGGAAAAATATTGGCATGAATTTTAGTTTTACGCAAAAGAATAAAAAAAATGAGAAATACAGACTATTACAGACGGAAAATATCATGTCGGCCGTTTTTATGTGTGATAACAGAGCCTAAATAGAGGTAAGGCTAGGCCTAGCCTAGCAGCGTTGGATAGGCTAATGTTTTCGGCGCCTACGATATTTCTTCTCACGACCTGTCGCAAAATCAAACATGAAAATTCTTCCGCATTTATTTTTTGTGTGGAACACAAAAATCAAATTTCAGTCTTATTTTACATTTTTTTCATTCTTAGGAATGTCTAAATTCAGTTAAACTAGCAATTCCGTATTATATTTATAAATCTTTATAACATTATACAAAAAATAGATTTTTTTTAAAAATTGAAATTTTGCCGGGAATGGGGCTTTAATAATTTACTATTACATTTTACTACCTCTCCAAAAGCGTCTACAGTACAGCACATAATAATAGAAAAGATCACAATTTACCAGTTAATTTCCAATTGGAAAGCTAAAACAACTACGATAGTTACAAATACTTGTTAATGTTAGCACAAAAGAGAAAAAGCAGATAGCACTGCTTTTTTTCTTCCTTATCTGGTAGAGCTAATTTGACTTCTGAAGACTTCCATTTCCCAACACGATTTTGCAATAGGAACTTGTCCATTGTGTTTTTTTTTCACCTAATCATTGGCCGTATTAGACTGTTATCAATTATCAATCTTACATATACAACAATACCGCAATTCAATAAATAATCGGCCATCTTGACTTACAGGTTAACAATAGGCCTAACGATGCAAATGACACGGTACTCAATCTTCCAATCCCGGTCCTCACAATGACAGAAAATTGTACTTCATAATGCTACAGAATTAAACAACGAAGTGCCACCTAAATATGTGTTCTATACTGTATTTTCCAATAAACATAAAATATTCAATGGTAATTGCCACTAATAAAGCAGTACCACAACCATGAACAATGCAAAAGTCAACATTATCACAACTTCATCAGCTATAACAATTATTAACATCAACATATTTTTGGATTATTTAATTATTGTTAACTAATACTTTAAATACCAATTCATTACATGATCAAACAAATTCATTACAGAACAAAATATACGCCTAACTTAACTCGGTTAACCATTCTATGGCATAAAACACATGACTAACTGCACTAACTGATGGATCCTGGCATTCAAACCTGCCGCACCCAACCCCGAACTAATTTCCATACCGGTGTAGCGCACACGGGATGAATATTTTACATCCAGACGTTCATTTAAAAGTTTTGAATCCCACACTGTCAACGAAGCCTATTTTTTATGAACCAGTCAAATGAAAATAATACTGAACGAAAAATCGTAGTTAACAAAAAGAACCAGTCGAAAAAGCCCAAAATATAGTTTTAATATTAATTTCCTTTCTATAATGCCATATTTCTCAAAGGCATCATATACAGTAGTACAGGTATGCACAGTACCTTTTTCAAATATCACACAGTACAAAGATTTTGTTTCTATTTACTGTAAATATAATAGAATTGAAAAATCTTTCCATAACGGAACAATAGGTCTAACCTGTTTGAGTTCAGTTAATTATATACTCGACATGAGGAAGAGAGCAGAAAAAATGCGATATTTTTTGTAATCTTGTTTACCAAAGGTGAATATACTGTACCGAGTTGAAGAAAAGAATAAGCAGACTGATTCAATTATTGCAATGCATGAATAACTATACAGTCTTGAACTTGGAAATCTTTATTTCATAAAATACTATACATATAATATAGTACCAACTATATTTTTCTTGATTTACAGTAGAATAATCAATAAATCACAGATCCAATATGCAAAAATGATACTACCGTATGACGACATTTATTTATTTGCTTTGATTTATTTGGTTTTTTATTTGTTTATTTAGTATTTTAACAAAATGGTGATCCAACCAGGAAAGTTCCATCAGGATCCTGCAAACATATTACAACTTAATGTACAACTGCCACAACATTTTATTATCAATCATTACAAAGTGGAGTTGTAGCCATTGTCGGTGCCTGTGGGGGAAGGGCTTGATTCTGTTCAACTAGTCTATAAGTAGCCCAATACTGTAACTTGTCAGACCAGAAAATGCTTTCCAATTGAACGTGAATTACCAAGCCCGAAGTCAACACTTGCATCCAATCAAAATTCATAATCACATAGGGAGCCTATCCTAATTTCATTTCAATCAACAAATGAGGCTGAAGATACAGTAGGCAAAAAGGGGAACTAAGTGCCTATCGGAAAATTGTCAGACATATTAAAGGACTCTGCTTCCCCTTCTCAATGGACCCTTCACTTAGCTCCACTCCTTGGATATTGTTGGTTTCACGATAAGTGAAAAACATACACCAACACATGCGTTTGAGGGACAAAACGTGGGTTTGTAAGACATGCATATTCCTGTTTCTGTTCTGATTTAGAACCTCTGTTGGCAAATTTTTTAAGCCAACCTGTCACTAAACAAGGGGTCACAAGTATAAATCCACAGGGATGGATATAAAGAAAATGTTAACTACATCTTATGGCCAGATTTGTGAATGCACCAAATGTTTTTACCTACTGTACAATATGAGAAACACCTGGAGCGGATTGCTATAAAAACGGTCTTAACTGGTAGTCTAAACTTCTCGAATAAAGTCAGCTTAATCACTTAAGATGGTCTCACTACAGTCATTCCGTTATTTTTTAGTAATTTATTAATTAGTCATTACATTGAATTACTATACAGTACAGTAGGCCTTGTACTCTACAGTATCACAGACCATCAAATGAAGTAAAATCCATTAGGCATAAGTATACATTTGTTTGAGGCCTTTCTCACTTTCAATCAACAATGCCGATGAGAAAATAAATTATTCCTTAACCTTCTAAAACAAAAGTAAACAGAAAGTGAAACCGATCATACAGAAGACATAAATACATAAATCTGTTATTGTCGTGTTTAGATCATTATTTGGGCAGGACATCAGAGTGAAAGGATCTTAATTACTGTTCTTGTCTGAATCTTATATACTGACAGAGGACCCCATTGGGGCATATACGTCAGTGTGCATTATCTATGGTTTATTTATTAAAAATATATATTTGACTAGTAGGTAAATGACTTTGATTTGCAACACAAGGTATAACATTTGGCTTGGTTCTTTACAATAAAGCAGGGGATCCCAAGTCTCACGGAACTCACAGGAGTCTAAGAAATCAGGATGGCCTCCCACTCTCACAAGCAAGTAAGAATCTTCCAGAAATGAACCCATTCTGAAAAATTCATAATCTTGCATGTTTTCAATGCAAAATGTGCAGCAAAAAATTAAATGTGTTGTGAAAGCTCATTTAACCAGGTCAGTTGCGGATTTGAGGAAGTGGAGAAGACGGCCCAGGCCCACTAAATATTTTAAATTTATGAAAAAATTGGAAAGAAAATAAAATTATATCTAAATTTAAGTCTGAGAGAAGTATTTTCGGACATGCACATGTGCCATTTAATCATAAATTTTCTTACCTCTGCTTCAACCAACTTGGGACCCCTGATCTGATGAAGTGTGATATTTAATAATAACTATCACATGTAATTATGTTCATGTCAATAACAGGCATTACTTAAAACAATGTTTTATTTCTGTATTCTTTTATTAAAATACAAAATGACAATATGACTGCATAATAGGTAAGCCCTACTCGGAAATTATACTACTGTAAGGCTAAAATTACAAACACAAGATGTACGGGAACGAGGGCAGCTAGCTTAATGTAGCTAGGGATTCAATAGGTCTGCAAACATCGATATATTATATGCAAAATTTGTGTTAACATTTCAAAAGACGTTCTAAAAGTACTGAGAATAATTCTATTTTTCAATATGACCGTCAGACGAGAAAGGATGATCGATTTTCGGTAACCACTGCCTCTCTGAAGAAGGCAGGGTTGTTCAGTTGGCGTGGTGTCGAAAAATAAACGAAAGAGTCTTGAACAGGCCTAGCGAGATGTGTAAACGAATTTTACAAAAAGTAAGAGCACTAAATGAAAAATGTATATACAAACCTTAATTTACATTGAATATCCAATATACACCAGCTGCAGGACTAATGTCAGTAAGTGGAAAACCAATAATTTTGCAACTAAATTTTCTCCTTCCTAGCTCTGTTTCAGTTCCGCCAAGCCCAACCAGGAAGTTGCCTCTAAAATTCCAATCGCGAGCAGCAGCAACCTCAGCGCAACCTTTGATCCCACTAAGACGAATTCATTACAATCCGAGGGGAAGAAAACAAGAGTTAGTTAGCTAGTTACTATTGCGATAAATTCATTCCACCCTGCAATAATGTCGACGGTTCCACATGTCTATTTTGATAGGCCTAAATTGAGATTGATTCAATTCAATTAGTTAATATCATTAAATATATTTATCGACTTACTGATTATAAACTGTTAATTTTTGTCTACATAAGCCAACGTTTCTGACAAAAAAAATCAATTCATGCAAGCAATTTTTTTTTTTAATCAAAAAAAATGTTTTATCTACAGTTTAGCGCTGGGCCTATTTGGTGAATGACATAATGATTAATATAATTTTAATAATAGTAATGATTCAGATTCGGCTATCATTTATTGTCATAAGCATAAGGAAAACCATATGGAATACATTTACAAACTTGGAATAGGGAACAGGGACGTAGCCAGGATTTTGAAAGGGGGTGGGGGGGCCGTTATGGGAATTACGTAGGTCGCCGGCGGGGCCCAGGGGGAGAATCCCCCCTAGCCCTGTGAAGTAGCGCACTCTGAACGTTCTTAGGACTGTTTTGAGAGGAATAAGTGACAATTGCAATAGACGCATTATAAATAAGCGCAACGATAATTATATAATAAATCAACAGTGGTGGATCAGGGAATTCGAAAGAGAGGTGAACCAGGGAGGAACTTTCACAGACCGATCGGAATCACCCACCTCAGCCGCACCATGGTTGGGGCTGAGGTAAGAAAATTTATGATTACCGTACTCGCGCGAATAAGCGCCCGGGCGCTTAAAATATTTTTTGCACTTTTTGAGGGGCGCTTATTCGAACGGGGCGCTTATCAAAACAGAATGGAATTGAGGGGGCGCTTATGGAAATAGATGAAAATCGAGGGGTTCTTATGAGAACTTATTAAATTCAAGAGGCACGTTTTGAATGAAAATGCACACACACCATCTCCCAGATCGATAGATCACGGGCCTGACAACTGATCCATGAAGTGCCTTCCTTGGATTGGCAGTTCCTCGGGATGCTCGGGGTAATTGCATTATGAACCACATCTGTCTCTTATACACATCTAGATGTGTATAAGAGACAGGATCAACATTGATTGATTTTGGAGACTGAAATATTGGTAATATAGTACGAATCTTCCAATATTTATTATTGTATTATGTTCTTCTAGTGCACTCACCAGGCCTAGGCCATGTAGCTACCACCTCAGCCCCACCATGGTTGGGGCTGAGGTGCGAAAAATTTGATGGCCGTAAATGACACTTTTATATAGTAAAATTCATCATCATCACATTACCATTATAGTCAAAATGAAACGCCAACAAATTTCTCATGATCTTTTATCAGGGATCTACTTAATATCCAGGACAACTTAGGCCTAATTATAACTTACTAAGTTTTAACTATATATACTATAGTATAATCAACAAATCACAACTTTTTTTTCGCATTTAGCACAATTTCTTCACTTTTTATTGTTATTAATATTAATATCAATTATTACTATTGTCATCATCATCATTGTTATTATTATTATTATTACTATTAGTAGTAGTATTATTAAACAATCATTTAAAGAAACTTACAAAAGAATAAAAACGAAATTGAACCACAGTATCGCATTTCTATCTTAAAAGACCTGGCCTGAGATTTATGGATTTAAGATTTTTTTAAATCACGCTTAGGCCTATGTGTTCTATCATGCCTATGTATAACGTGTACTGATGCATATTTACATTTAGAAGTATTCATTTTGAGTGATCCCAGGAAAGAATTTGTATTGACTCAAGAATAAGCTTTAAAATTTTAACACTGTGTACAAAGGGGGGGGGGGGAGCCGCGGCTCCCACAGCTCCCACCCTGGATACGTCCCTGTTGCGAACTCACATGAAAACGTGTTAAATGTGCAAATTGTCGACGGGAAAAGAAAAAGGAGATGTAGGACTAGACAAACTTAAGAAGAGGAAAGTTGGAAATATTATACTGTCCATGGAGCTCTCATTTGTCCAGTATAAAATATCATCATTTTGTAAGAAAATGTGAATCCACTCCGCAGCACGTTATTCGAAAGGGGCGCTTATTCGCGCGAGTACGGTACTCGATCCATTGGTAACATTTCTCTAAAGCGTTAACGCCGGAAGACTAATAATACAATTCAACTAGTGGTTTAACAAGTGCCTTCACAGGAGTTTTAATTGTGGAAATTTAATACTTTTAAAAAAATGACGTTTTTATTAGGTCCACGTGGTGCATGTACGAAACCCCTCAATATTACCACCAATTGCGACACTAATCAAGATATACTATATTATCAGGCATCGTATTTCTTCAGACGATACTTTTTTTCTATACGCCATTTACCTTGGTCAAAGGAAGTGGATATACTCACAAAACGGAAATTGTGTCCGGTTCTCATGTGATGGTGGATGCACAGACGAAAATCAATCGACCAATACACTTTTTTTTTTTTATAAGAACACATCTTATAAGAACACGGAGGCTGAAATTGCTTAAAAATTAAGAACAAAATAAGAACAAGTTGAGGCTGAGGAAGAATGTCAAACCAGAAAAACCAAAAAATTATATCTGTACCTTATGTGCAGTAGGTGTGACTATGCAATACACTCTATAATACAGTACAGTAGGTGTACCTACCTCCCATTTGGGGCCATTTTTTGCTGGGCCTTTCATTCAGGGGCCATTTTTTGCAGGGCCACTTTCACCTCCAAGTACAGCGTATACAGCTGTACAATAATAATTCTCTATGTTAGAAACGTGTGTAAAATAAGAACAAAATAAGAACATTTTGAGTCTCAAATTGGCCAAAAAATAAGAACACTGAGCCTGAGCAAAATTTTACTGGTTCTTATAATAAAAAAAAAAGTGTCTTGTTTGGGATCACGGAAGATTGTAAGAGATGTGTTTAATGAGTCAATGATAACTGATCGACTGATTGATGGTTAATCGATTTTACTGATTGATGGTTAATCGATCAGGTCGTTGATTAATTATTGATTGAATGGCCGATTGATTGGTTGATTGATTGAAGCCAGTACTTAAAAATGCGCTTTCCTATACGGCAGACAACGTGGGTTTTGCATGCATTTATTCGCACAATTTCTTCTATTTTGTTTGGGATCACGGAAGACAGTAATTCATTTTTTACATTTAATGAGTCAATGGTGACTGGATGATCGATTGGTTAATTGATTGATTGAATGATCGATTGATGCCCATTTTCCTTGAGGCGTTTTTGCCATATGCAGACAGTAATCATCGTGGTTTCGCGGGCGCTCTTCTCAAGATTTCCTCTATTTTGTGTGGGATCACTAAAGACATTACTTCATCTCATTGAGATATTTCTGTTTAACGATCACTGAAGACCGATTGGTTGATCAATACTAAATCGATTGATTGGTTAATTGATTGAATGATTGATGAAGCCTGTAACTTAGGATAAAGGCGATTTTTTGACAGTCAACCAATCTACCGAAACCGAGTAACCAAACACGTCTAGCCTAGTCTTGCGTAAACCTTTCTGGTACTGGTATTGGGTATTTATATTGCGCCTTTCCCTTGCGGTTATGAAGCGCAAAAACACTGCAACACAAACAAATGCACAACTGCAGTTTTCATACTAAATTCCATCATCTTTACTTGTTATTGATTTAGGAGATCGGCTTATAATGAAACATTCACCATTTCGTCTTTCAACCCTTCAATATTTCTGCATTGATTAAATATACTTTTATAGAATTAATTTCCAAGTACAAAAATGAACTTACAATGCGTAAGAAAAACAGTCAACTGTAGAGGGCGCTGTTTGGTTCACAAAAGCAGACCTTTCAGGTGATGACATTTTTTTTCCCAAAACAATAAAGAGTGACTATCACTACAGTATAAACACGTTTGAAAATTTGACAGTCCTTGTATTTCGTTTTCTCTTATTTAATCATGATTATATAGCAATTTTCTTTTCCAAATTATCAGTAGGCCTAATCAATGTCTTTTGTACCAACTAAAATATATCTTATTTACAAACTCATTTGATAGCAAATCTCATTTGTAAATAAAAAGGTAAACACAGCTTGGACATAGGAATATAACCACAACAGTGATGATATCTTGTACAACTCACAAATATATGATTCATAACTATGACTTTCTGATTGGGAGGGCCTTGTTTCCTTATCATGTTTGGTTAAATTAGATTCCTACAGGTTAAATATTGAAAATATCATATATATTTGTAAAAACATAGAATATATTATTGAAGTATTAAAATTTTCAGATTTTCTCCTAAGGTATATGCCATCTTTAGTAGAGCTAATTTCCATCCCTCCTTTGTCTCTGTACAATGCAACCCCTTCCAATATTGGTCCATTTCTCACCTTTCAAGACGGTGCCATTTTTTTTTGACTAGGTACTGGCCCACCCCATCATTCTTTATCTCTTAGCAGTATCCCCATTAATTCTCTTCAGCAATGATTTTTTTACATGCTAGCTAGCAACTAATAAATCTTCGAAAATAATCAACATATTCATAGTTATTAAGCATCCATCCAAGTAGGATATTTTACAGTGATTCAACAAAGTATATTCCATAAATACTTACTAACATAGATTTCTCTATTCCATACAAAAAGTGTATAATTTGCATTTACATCACTTATATAGTAAATTCTATAACACCCAATCTGAGTTCAATTCAAATTATCTACTCTTTCAGTAATAAAGGCCTACTGTATTTATAAATTTTACGGTCATTATAATTTATTTGAATTAAGTATCGTTGATTTTGTTGGATAGAAAAAGCTCTAATTATAAATGATCTCATTTACATATTCATCATTATTTAAATACACTGCTTTATGGTTGAATATATTATGTACAATTATAACAAGGTTAATTTAATAATTTATTCAGCAAGGCAATGAAAAATGAATCGATATAGAATTTGCAAGGGAACCAAAATGGAAAAAGAAAGTATTAAACAGAAATAAAGATTTACCTTAACATAAACAAAGCCAAAAACATTCACTAAAGACCTATAAGTGAATGAGAAGAAAAACAACATAAACATACATAGGTGCACACAGTCAGTAAAGAGTACAAGATTGACCCAGACCAATAATGATCTCATCAGTAAAACATTGACCCCTAACCCTTAGAATTTTTAAAACTCTTAACATTACTTAATAGGAAATCAGGTAATAGGGAAGGGTCAATATTCTATACTGGGTTCAATATCTACAGTAAAATACGGATTCCTGTCCTGGTTAATATCTTACTCTTAATGTGTACCATGGGTCCCTGTTTTACAGGGGTCAATATTTTATCTCAGTAATACCAGTATATATTATTCATTAGCTACATAACTGCTGATGTGTATACTGGGGAAACATGAAGAGTAGATTGATATCTTTGAAAGACAGACAAGCATTACAATAAAAAAAAACCAAAGTTGTTAGATAATCAAATTACAAAAACAACTAGTAAATGTGTGTCTTAGCAAAATAACAGCAGAAAGCCATGAAAAAACAAATAAACAGAAAGAACTGTACATGAGAAAGAAAACCACCCATAAATATATTAAGTACTCTTATGAAGTTTGGTCCTACCGACACAAAACATATTCATTTAACAGATACATGAATTGGATATGTTGAAGAATAGTCATACATATTAGGTTCAAACTTATACTAAAGCTTAAGCTTTCAATTAATCTTAATCAATTAGCATTTTTTTAAATTATAAACAAATGACAATGTATTTGTGTATGCCAATGAGTTGACGTTTTGCACACAGATGATGATTTTTTTTTTTTTACATAATACATAAGCAAATATATACAATTAATCAGATAACTGAAATGTGCATTCTTTCACTGTTCCTTTGTCCATATCAAGTCGTCGTTAAGTGTCCAGTAACTGTCGCCCAATCAGATTCAAGCTTTAATGCATCTCATCTCATGTCCATGCGGAAAGAGTGCTGAAATTTCAAAAGGTAAGATCCTTCTGTTGTCCTTGTACAATCCTGTGTAAAATGTCCATTTCGGCAATAACTGATAGACACATTGCAGAATAAACATGTTACAAAATTATTCATTGTCCACTATCATTGTTCATCCATTCTACAGGATGTTTATATAGAATTGTTTTTTGCTACAATCCAAATATGTTCCTTTCTTTGTCCTAGTTTCAGATCCATGACTAGACCCAAAACCAGACCCTTGAAAAGACCCAGATAACACTAATCATCGCGATTGGTTCATTATGAACTATTCAGAATACATCCAATTCCTTAGTAGGCTATATCTTAAAAAGTTCTTCGAAGTTCTAAATGCCACAAGGTTAAACCATTATTACTAGTGAAGTTATGGAGCAATATTTAGTCAACCGTTGAAACACATGATGCTTTCTATTCCACATTTCCCGTTTTATTGTCCTTCTCAATTTGACAAGTCAACATTCATCCGCTTCTCGGTATTCGGGCTCGGTCGACACAAAGTAGTCATCCAGAAAGTGGTAGAGGAATTCAAAGGTTGGTCGTTCACGGGGATCTTCGAGCCAACACTGCATCATGATTCTGTAGAGGGAGTCAGGGCAGTGCACTGGTTTCGGCATCCGATAACCTCGCTGCAATTGGTCCAGTACTTCTGAATTTGAGAGACCTATGGAGAAAAAACAGAGCAAGATAACAGTATAACATCATTACATACTTACTAGTGATTCCTTTCATGAGTGACACTATTTAAACGTGTAATAGTTTATTAATCATCAGTATTTTTATGACTGTTGGCTAACCATTCATCAATGCACCGGAAAGGGTTCCAATGGTGGAACCACTGTTATTGTTTGTAGTTTTATAATGTGAACATCAATTAGATGCTTACAGCCAATGTTACAAAAATAGCTTAAATCTCAGGAATATCATACCTACTAATATTATAATAATAATAATAATAATAATAATAATAATAATAATAATAATAATAATAATAATAATAATAATATATAAAGCGCACAAATCCACTGCAGTAGTGCCCAGTGCACTTTTCCTGGTACAGCTTTTGAATATGGTACTGTTTATTAAATATTATGTTGTTGTTAATGATGTGCATGATCATCATCATCATCATTTACTTATTATCTCTGTTTACGAATTCTAATATTTTTTTTAATATATCAAACTTTCTTGCTATACTTTACACACTGAAATCCCAATAACATATTATAGACAATTAGGTTTGGTATTATATTAATTTAAAATCAGAAATGATCTTATTAGCTAGGTTATTTTACCTGGATATGGCATTTGACCTTTAGTGACAAGTTCTACTAGGAGTATTCCAAATGACCAAATATCAGATTTCACTGAGAATGTCCCATAGAGGGCAGCCTCCATTGCTGTCCACTTGACAGGAAACTTTGAACCTTAGATAAAAAACAAGACAATACATCACTTATTTCTTATTGACAGCCATCAATACAAAAATGATGATGCGGTAAATGCAGAAATGGATAGTACAACACATAATTTCTGTTATTATTGGGGCTAATCTAAAAATTCTGTACTTTATATAGGAATAAGCCCTGATTGTTATAGTTTAAAGCATCAATATGTTATATCCTACATGAAATGAAAACCTAATTTCAAATTATCTCATCACATACTTCTTCATACATATAATTTGCAAGAAAATGAATCAATTGGAATTTGAATAAAAATACAAAGTTTCAATAAAAAGCATACAATGTTTTATGGTTATTAAAAGAGTTCTGTAACTTGAATTCTAAAGAAAGAATATTAAAGAATTCACTGTGAAACACAAATTTAATATAAAGTATACATGATTTTTCTGACAACTAAAATAAAAATGGATAGATCAACATATTTGCCTCTGCTTTTTGAAAATCCATATAGAAATTTAGGAGAGATGGCTTACCCTTCCTAGCAACATATTCATCCTCTTTAATGATCTTAGCAAGACCAAAGTCTGCAATTTTCACCAAGTTGTTATCAGCCACTAGCACATTCCTCGCTGCCAAATCTCGGTGGATAAAATTCTTCTGTTCCAAGAAGTACATTCCAGACGCAATCTGTATGAACAGAACCCAAAATAAAACCACAATACCAATTAGTCTTTTTCGCAATTCCACACTATAGAGGAAGCTTTTATTTAGGTCATTTTAAATGACTAGAGGTAGCTTTTATTTAGGTCATTTTAAATTGCAATATGGGTAATTATTACATCATGTATATGTAGCGTATCAGTCCAGTAACCGTTTCATGTGTAATCAAAAATCAGTTGCAACACGGTTCTTATCTTACTAATCCGATAATCAACCAATTATCAGGGGCGTGGTCGAGCTTCGATTAAAAGGTGTTGAAAGTGGTCACGGGGGCGAAAACTTTGACAATTTCGGGGTTTCAAAGGCTTATTTAATCGAATTTAGAGTCTACTAATATGTAGAAAATACATATAATTTTTTTTTCTCCCCGACAAATTGAGCTTTTCCTCCCCGACGGCGGCCCCTGACCCGTCTGGAACCCTCCCCCCCGCTGGCGCCACCCCTGCAAATGATAACAGAATCGTTTCTTTCTCGATAGCGGGTTTTAAATTTCGACAGCGGGGTTTCAATCCCTTGAAATTTGCTTGTGTCCTTGAACAAGACACTTTATCTGCATTGCCTTTCTCCACCCAGGAGTATAAATGGGTACCTGGTGGGGTTGCCTGCTCCTGCGCTGATTACCAGCAACACTTAGCATGTGGACCCAATGACCAGGGAAAGGAACTGCGCTTTATAACTGCAAGGAAGAGGCGCATTATAAATGCCTGTACCAGTACCAGAATACTTTTTTTTAATAATATTGCATTAGAAGAAATCTAATGTGGTTTGTTGTCATGCACTGTGTTAATTAATTTAAATGGAACTCTAAACGGCTGTCATAATTAAACCTTATACACAAATAAACTGATGTACTTTTACATATTGTAGGCCTTCCATAATTTTAAATTTTTCTGTTCTTTTTGATGGAATTTTGATGTTGATTCTTTTCTTTCCTTGACCAATTCCAATGTGATTTTCTTGTAATTGTTCTTTTTGTGAGCATTGTAATTTCTTTGTTTATTTTAACTGGAGACAATAAATTTTATCTCGTACCTTTTAAAAAGATCTACTTTTCAATTATCATACAATTGTCAAACACAATAGTACAGTTTGCATATTTATCAAAACAGCATTTAAAAAAATATATACAGCAATGTAATTTGGAAAATACCTAGAATCTTTAAAATGATTATTTACAACTTTAAAAACAGCTGACTCACCTGAGCCCCCATGTCTACCAGATGTCGGAGTTTAAGGTGCAACGATAAATCTCCTCGCAAGTAATCTAGTAAACTACCATGGCTCATCAACTCGGTTACAATGTATATAGGTTCCTAGGAATAAATTAATTTATATAGTTAATTAAGAAGCAGATGAAGGTGAGAAGGGGGAGGGGGGGAGGATGTAGGAGAATGGAAAATGAACAGCAAAGATAATAAAGTCAATTCTTACAGTATCTGAGCATACAGCATATAACCGCACTAACTTCTCATGTCTCATCTCCTTCATGATGTTGGCCTCAGCAAGGAATGCCTCCGGGGACATGGTCCCCGCCCTCAGTGTCTTGATGGCACAGGGGGTAGTCCCCTTCCAAAATCCTACAGAGGTGAAGGAAAAGATGGTTATTTCAGTACTTCACTGTAAATTACAATCATCTATATTTTTTAACTTTGAGTGGTAAATCATGATTTAAAAGAACAAAACCAACAATGGAAGTGCCAGTACAGAAACAGCAATCAAGATTTTTTTGTTTCAATTATAAATATATTGTGGTGATCATAGCACAAGCAAAATTCCCTATCAATGGTTCAGTTTCACCACCCTGTTCAGTTTATAATGTTGATATAAACTATTTGTTACACTAGCCTGGGACTATTTTTTTGCAGTAAGGTTGAGTTTGAGAGAGGGCCCACTAATCACCGCCTAATTTTTTTTTTCTCATTTTTTCATCATTTTCACAAGAGAATAAAAATGTATGTTATGGCAAGGGGTCAACAGCCAAATTAAAAAAAGCATGCAACACATTTTTGTATGTAAGGAGCATCTGATAAAAGGCACTATTTTTGGCTGGTATTGGTATTACCTACTGTAGCTTTAGCTAAAAAGAATATGTTGACATGATTCACAGAGAGGTATTGACCGTATTCAACTAGTTCATTTCATTAACCACGATTTTCCGTTGAGTACTATTTCCATTCGGCTGGTTCGTAAAATAGAGTGGATAACATATATTTGCAATATGTTATCCACATGACTAAAACAAACATGGCTGATTGGTCAAAATATGTGTTAATATAATTTAGATTAGATTTCAGAATATAATGATTATATTTTCCCATATAAATAAGTAATTGATAATAAAAAAATAATTGTTTTTATTACTTACATGTTTTTTAAACCCGTTGTGTACTTCTGATGTTTCAAATTTTAATGTATTTTAATGTTACTTTTATTTCCATGTCTTGTGCTTGTGTTTGATTGATGTTTTAATGTTAGCCTACATTTTTTTGTAAATGTCATATAATTCAGCCTTGGTTATGATTTTTATTTGAATAAAAGAAACTGAAACTGAAAAAAAAAAAGAATAAAAAAAAAATTGTAGGCTTACAAGAATTTAAAAACTACATGAAAAAATCTTTTTACAAAAAACTCATATTGCCAAATGCCAAAGTAATCTTGATTCGTGTATCGTGGTAACTATGCAGCCATTTTGTTTTGTCAAGTATTTACCAGTTTTCTATTCATTTCGTCGTCTTCGTAAGTAGGATTTGACCACTGCGCAGACAGGCATGGTTTAATGAAGAATGACCAGTCAAATACGGCCATTGAGTAAAATAAATATGGATTTGAATGCAAGACCGAAGGCTGAAAACAGCTATTCTGAAAAACAGTTTCATATCGATTCCCCTAGCTAAGGCACATAAAGCACAGGAAGAGCTGCAGAAGGATTTGAACAAGGCACCAAAGGGTTAGTCTTGTTCAGTAAACACCTGGCAGCTACCATGCTGTAAGCCATCTCAAAGACAGAAAGATTTCAATACCTTTCCATACTTCACCAAATTGCCCAGCACCGAGCTTCTGTTCGAAGGACAGCTCGTGCCGCGAAATTTCCCATGCATCCCTGAACGATGGGATAATTGATGTCTCACGTGTGCACGGTGATGTCAACTTACAACAAAGGCCCTCTGCTTGGCCTGAAAAAAAGAATAAGTTTAGAACGTTAAATCATTGTTCGATATATTTCACGGCTGTCATAAAAATAATATCATTTTTGGATTAGTGTCCTGACAGAACAAACATGCTATGTCAAATAAACATAATGACCAAATTTAAACAGGATTAAAAAAAAAACACCTTTAATTAAAAACCCAAAGACAACACCCAGAATAACATGCTTCTTCTAATTAAGACGTTCGATTTGATTAATTAAATTAATTTTGTAACAAGGATGCACATGCTCGCCAACATGCAACAGGCAGCATGTCACCATGGCAACAAGCTGCCATGGGAAGCATGCAGCCATGAAGCAGAAAGCGGAGCCAGTGCATCCCCTCATCGCCATGGTAACTGCAAGCTTTATTTCACATCCAGCATGACAAATCAACACCTTGAATAACGAAATTTCCGATTTTCATTTTAAAATATGCAGCATCCACAATTAAAGATAATAATTATATTGTAATCCTTGAATTTGCATCCAGCAAATTAGTAATCATCTTAAAAATGAGATTTTCATATGCAAATTACTTATACAAATCATGCAAAGTCATTTGCATAAATTTGAATATTGTCACCTGGGTTTGTCCTAAACATTCGAGCATGTTTACTCAGTTGCTTTGGCATGGTTTGACAACGATAAACATAGTATTTACTGTTGACCCGATAAATAGTCTTCGTATCCCTACTTGATGACACTCCTGATAAATATACATGATTAATATAAACCAATCAATCAAAACAAATAATGAATCAGTCAAATAATCCAAAAATTCTCCAATTCTTATTATAACTATAGTTCTCTGACCATCCCATCCATTAATTCTATTCTGCCTGCAATGTAAGAAATGCTAAGAAATGAATGCTTTCAATTGCTATTGGCATTCACCCTAATGGGACCCCAATAGAAACTAATGGTACCCCAAAGGATACTAAACTTTTTTTAGGATTAATTGGTTATCCCAAATCTACCCATGTTTATTTCTTTCTGTCCTATTGTATGTTGTATTGTGTCATTGATGGATTCAAAATATAAACAAACAAACAAACAACACCCTAAAACCATTGGTGCCTAGTTGTAAAATAACTGTTGTAGTTGACTTCTTGTGAAAACTGGTTCCTTTTAAATTTTTGTTTCATTATTGGTCAGATTCATTTTCTGTTGCAATTCTTTGCAACCGTACTCATTAATTACACTATCTAAAATGTTACTTGAGATGTTCTCATTTACATAATAAAAATAATAACTAGCACTAACTCAGAATTAAGGGGAATATCTTTTGTGCTATTATCCCCTTAACATTGTTTTTTTAATTGTTCTCTAATTTCTCCATTTTCTAAGTTCCAAATAATGTAGGTTTTAGTAGCATTATAATAATAATAATAATAATAATAATAATAATAATAATAATAATAATAATAATAATAATAAAATAATAATTGTTGTGGCGCATATTGTCATGACCTCTATGAGCATCACAATGTAATATAGGTTAAAAAAATAAATATCAAAATAATGTGTGCCTAAATGAACTCCTACTCCTTAAACTAATTTATGGTTGATCTCTTTGGAAATCTGGCTTGATGTTTTAATCCACAGTCAAAGTTGCCATCCTGACCATGAAAATGCGAAAAATGAAAAAACTTTCAATCTCTGCTGATATTTAGATATGACCAGATTCAACACAAAGCCTTTGATGGTTGATCTCTTTGGAAATCTGGCTTGGTGTTTTAATCCACAGTCAAAGTTGCCATCCTGATCATGAAAATGCGAAAAATGAAAAAACTTTCAATCTCTGCTGATAATTCGATATGACCAGATTCAACACACAACACAGAGCCTTTGCGGTCTGGTAGTATTGATAACAATTTATAATCTTGGTCAGCAGATTCCTCATCAGTTCATAATTCTTCAACATTCAATCACTGCATTATCTGACTTATTGTTTCTAATACGCATGCATACAATACACTACAGTACCTTTTTAGAGGTTTTGTTTTATTACTGAAAATACATTTTGATAGGTTTTGCACGTATATTGGTTTTATTTTTGTACAATTATTTTTTCAAAACATCTTGCAATATCTTGCTGTTGAATGGTGTATGGTACCAGCAGGTGGGCAGGCTGAGCCTAGCCCTAGACTTCAGGGAGGCCTAGCTATAGAATTCAAGATGTACATCCTAACTAGCAACTGCAACTCCACTCAATACATTACAGCTACAATCTAAGAGTATCTTTAAATATCGGGGCTAAATTTTGTAACAACGTTGAGCTGATAATGCGAACCTTACCTCGGTAGTGAAGGATTAGCTCCTGAATCGTACGGAACTCTTTAGTTCTTGCGATGTAATAGTAAGCTGTCTGCTTCTGCCGTCTTATTTTGTAATGCCTGATGTTGGGCCCATTTTCATCGATGTCTCGTATAGACAGAGCATGATTTCCTGAAATAGATAGAGGCATATTACTCAAGATACAGATGTTTGTTTCACTACAAAATTCTGGCTGCCTGGCAATAGTATTAACCTATCACACTAAAGATTATATCAAAAGAATAAATAAAAAAATATTTTTAAATTCTAGTAGTTATTATTATTTGAGTAATTTATTCCTTATTATGTATAACGCTTTGAATAATCTGACTGACATCAGGAGGAAAATATAATATTATTCTTAATATTAATAAATTATAGTATTTTAGAAATATTTGTAAGATTTGCAATACCTAAACTTGTTTCACTCTCTCTGACCAGGAAAGATCCTTTAGGAAGTCTTGCTTGCATCAACCTGTTGGTAGCGTCTCCACGACTGATCCGGCCAAAGAACCATCTGTAAAAAATTAACAGGATAAACAGAGTAAATACTAAAATAAGTATTGGTGAAATTTTCTTTGGTACTAAGCCTCATATGTATTTTACGGTCATTTTTATAAATCTTTGTCCATGAAATCAAGCCAATAATGATAGGTTTGATCACATTTTGTTTATCATCGTCAGGTGAAAACACAACAAAGCTATATCTTGGAAAAAAATAACTAACTATATAAATAAAGCTAGTTCATATTTTACATAAACTACTATATGCCATTAGATAATAAATTTATTGGTCAATATTTTTAATAGTCCATTTTATTTTGGCAATGGCTATTGTTACACCAGCCTTAAACTAATTGTGATAGGAGTCCATTTTATTTTGGCAATGGCTATTGTTACACCAGCCTTAAACTAATTGTGATAGGATGTTAAGTTTTCATATTATAACTACTATTCATTTAAAAAAATAAGAAAATATAGTTAAAAACAAGGGTCCTTGGAATGTATAAATAGATGATCATAAAAAAAAATGGTATTTTATTATTTAAATAAATTAAAATAATAATCAACCAAATTAAGCAATTCAAATAATGGAACAAATTTTTTTCAAGTATTGGCTCAACATAGACTCCAGGGCTTGTTATTTCAAAATGACAAGCGAGCTAACAAACACAAACCTAATTTTGTTTAGGTGAGTGAAGATTTAGGGAGGGGGAAATTAAGTCTCTGTGGAATAGTTTTATACACGTAATTATTACTGCAGTTCAAAGCAACACAAAATATATCCTAGCAGAAAACACAGCCCCAATATTTGGGGTTTTTACTAATTTAAGGCAAGTAATTTTCAAACCCAAGGTGCTCTATTTTTCACACCTGCTGTGTTCTCCCGAAGCCGTTTTAGCCATCAATTTTATCAGTTAAAAATAACTGACCAACCAATAAAAATTGTGTTGGTAGAATAAAAAAGTACTTATTAGGCCTAGGTAGTCTAGGCTGGCCTTCTTATGAACATCATTCCAGTCCAGGCCTAGGCTATGATTATATGTATTGTTTTCTGAAGCCATTGAACTCCACTTAAAAAGGCAATACCTCACTTTGCGTGCGCTTAGCTGGCTTTATATGGACAAATTTACCAGCAAAATTTTTTTATTTGGGAGAACACTGCACTTGTGAAAAAGAGTTAGATGAGGGAAGGTCTGGGACTGCAATCACTCACCTCAAATCACAAGCTCTGAAACACTATATTTCAAATTAATTTTTAACTAGTTAGGTAGTAATTTAGATTTATATCAATGACATACCTGAAAATAAAACTACAAAACCAAAATGGTAACATTAAACTAAAAAATACCACACATATGACACTGTATTCCGAATTAGGAAATGAGCAACAAAAGAAATTCACCAGGAAGTTAAATCCACATAGCTTTTACTATTGTTATTACATGTATAGTCAATTTGAATGTGAAAAGGATATCAATCCCAATTTATGCAATGTACTGTACTATTAAAGTACAAGTATGGCTGATTACAATGCTTACAATTCACACAGATACAACCAATAAAATTCTTTACGAAATCAGATTTCAGTTGATCCAGATGCAATCATCCGAGACTTATTTGATGCTTTGCTTTGCTGTGTCAGTTTTAGAAGGGGTGGAACAAATACAGTGTAGGTTTATGTTTTATGTACTGTATGGTACCAAGTTTATAACTTGTGGTGAGAGTAATTTAAGCTCAAGAAAAGTAATGTCTCGTAAATTTAATTTTAATAATAATGTTAGACTCATATAGTGCTTAATGCCAACAAGACCTCTAAGCGCTTCACATTATTATCCCCCCACCCACTTTCCCCGTCACTTGATGAAGCACATATGGAACACATACTCTGCTTCCAGGGTGAGAATTCCATAAGGCCTAAAAAAATTGTTTGTTTGCCCTCCAGCCCCCGCTCCTAGCTCACGGAAAATAAAGGGGCGGCGTTTTTTAAAAAGTTAGGAGTTTTTTTCAATTTCATAAAGTAATCTTTATTTTTCTCTGATTTGCACATCAACGTTGTCGTAAGTTTGGCGTCTGATGTAAGGTATCGCCATTCTAGGCCTAAATTTGTTGCAAAATATCGATTATGAGTTATTTTTATTCAGTTTGATGAATATCCTTTGAAAAACAAAGTGAGACAGGCTTAATTGCAAGCATTGCAATTTAATTATGTTAATTTTGGTGACAGGAGAAAAAAAACAAGTAAAAAAAAAACTTTTTCGCACCCACCCCTCCTATACTAATATTCAGCAATAAAGGACAAGCAAACAATTAATTTTTTTAGGCTTAATTTTGCAGACTGTAATCAGCACATTTTTTGTTTGAATCTCTCCTAGGTAGAGAGAAAAAAACCGTAGGTAAAGTGTTAGCCTAAGGACACAAGCGAAATTCACAGGGAGGGATTCAACCTCCAACCTCAAAGTTAAGAATCAGAACTGCAAGTCCTGCGACAAACCGCTCTTATTTTAATAAATATCATTTATTTGCACATGCCTATAGACCTTTAATTCACAAGCTGCTTATAGTAACCGGATCAGCAGAGAATAAAATATTGATTCATGCATACTGTATGCTGTAAAACCTCAAATGAAGCACTGGGCTTCTTTTTTTTGTGAACTTTGGATGGGCTTCTTTTCGAGATGGGCTACTTTTTGAGACTAATTTTGCAAAGTAAAGAGGGGGCTTCTTTTTAAAATGAATGCTGTAAATTTTGTGAATTTTTACAATTAAACAATAAATAAGGTTAATGTAACATCAATCTGTATTATGGAGTGTATTTAACTGGCAATAAATCACCTAAACTAATGTACAAACCAAGCTTGTTTTAATTTATTTTGTTTTCTGAAATTCATGCACAGTACTATCGCGAAAAGAAGCCTATGCTATTTTGAAAAGAAGCCCATGGGGTTCTTTTCGAGATGGGCTTCTTTTCGAGGCTGATTTTGCAAACTAAAGAGGGAGGGGGGGCTTCAATTCAAGATGGGCTTCATCTCGAGATTAAGCCCACTGGGCTTCAATTCTTGTAGGAGGCTCAGGTCTGATTTGTTATTCCTGCCATCAGAATCGATTCTTTTCTAGTGACAGAGCATTGTAATCCTTGACAATAAACTACGAATAGAGTCTGCTGTCAATGTACTATTAAGTTGGTGGTTTCATTTGTGCCATATTTATTAATTTCATTTGCTTATTCACCTTTTAAGAACTTTCTTATGTATTTTTAACAAACTATATTGCTCTTATTATTATACAGTATGTTGGATATAGCATCAAAGACACATTAGATCTGATCAGCTCTCCATTTACATGTCTCATTAAAGATATTTGGTATCAGTCACTGAGGATACAAATGATCAGCTCTCAGCCCATGAAATTAGGAAAGAATTAGGTCGGCAAAAATTTGCCGACCTTAAATTTTCGGCAGCTTCAGCAATTTTTTACTACCTAGGCCTATATTCTGTAGTATAAACTACGATTTTTCCGAACGCTCGACCTTACATTGTCATCTACAGATTGTGATTTTGTTAATTTCTCTATTAAATCAATATATTGCTGGTGAAAGAATGGTCGTGCTTGTATTAATTTAATAGTGTAGTATAATACATATGTTTTACATAAGAAAATCGCCGAATAAATTTTGTTTTAGCGTTCGTTTTATCGTTACCTTTGGCATGGGAAATATCACTTTCGTAAAAGCTACGATCGTATCATCACAGGCTGCTTGAAAACTACCCATGCATGTCCATGCGCATGCCCAGAATGATCTACCAGGGATTTTCCACGCATGTACAGTACTTGTCAGTAGTGAAGTCCCGATGCGATCGTGATTGCGTTTAAACAGACGGTAGGATTAGGCCTACAAAATGTTGAATTTTGTTTTTAGATAATAAACAACATTTTAAATATGATAATAATACAGTTAAATGAAGACAATAGATTTAGATAAGCATTACGATCTTCAATTGGGCGATGTTGTAGGCCTTGGCTGGCTAGCATCATTCCTACCTAGGCCTAGCCTACGAAAGACAAGACGACTGTACACAAATCATACGTACTGCATGCCTATTAGAAATAGTTATTGTACAAACAAATCTGTTTTATAAACCACCAATTTCCTTGGTTTGACAACGTACATGAAATTTAGTGTCTGCTATAGCCTGCTTCAGTCAAAGTTTTTGACTTTCCAAGAAGTTTTTGAAGCAAAGAAATCTAGGTCTAGGTCGGCAAAAAATTGCTGTCCCGTAGCAATTCTGGCTCAGCAATATGGTCGGCAATTGCCGACGTGAAATTCGTGGGCTGAGCTCTCCACTTTCCAAGCCTCGTAAAAATAGCTGGCATGATAGAGGAAAGGGCATAAATGATGTGGTAGAGCAGAGTGGTGGCGATGATAAGCTCTCCTAGCATCAAGAGTGCAAATGATCTGTTCTCTACCCTACAAGCCTCCTAAGAGATTGATACCTAGCATCGAGAGTGCACCTGATCAGGAATCCAATCCATAAAACTTATAAACAACAACAATAATAATAATAAACTTTATTCATTCCACCACCTATGGTACAATACCGAAACCAAGAAGGCAATGCCTGTAAAGCAGGTCCGGTGCTAACTTATAAATTAATGCCTTAAATAAACATCAAACGGATACAAACAAAAAACGGACAAAACTTAAAAGAGATTTGATATTAAAGTATTGACAGTGCAAATGATCAGATCTCCACTTCCCAAATGTCGTAACTGGGATTTGACAAATCCTCAAAGGTACAATTGATCAGATCTCTAATTCTTTCATAAACTTCACACAGATCTTCACTCTCCAAACCTCATAAAAAAGATTTAACAGTGTATTGTGGGTACAAATAACCAGCCTCAAATCTCCAAGCCTGATAAAATGATGTGAGAGTAGGGTATAAGGGATCATTTCTCCATTCCCTAAGCCTCATAAACCACTGCTTGCTTGTAATGTTCCTGCTTCTTGCACTGTAGACCCCGGTTCAGACCCGGCCAGCGTTGGGGTTTAATTGGGGTCAGATCGCTCTGGCTCCTTGAATAACCTTCACATGAGAATTCAATGTTGTTTCATGCAATAGGCTGTTTCTGGTGGTTTTTGGGAGTTCAATTGGCTAGTCTTATTAAAATGGATAATTTTATTATTTTCTATTTTGTCTCATCACTATTACAGAGGGCATGTTTTATGTGATAATATACAATTCCCCAACTATTATCATAAAACAAATATGATAGAGGATCAAGAGTAGGCAAGTAATCAGCTCTGCATTTCATTAGCATCATAAAATATTTTGGTGATACAGAAGTCTATTGAACAGTTCTGTTTGTAACAGCTTACCTATACTGTGTTAAAATATTTTACGCTTATTTTTAATTAAATGCCAAATATCCATGTTATCAAATGATTTTGTTGCATGCTTAAACTTATCAAATACATAGTACAGCAGGAAGAACAGAAAAGGCCACTTTCCTTTCTTCTTAAGTCATCTAATCTTAAATTTCAAATGCCAAGTAAGAAGTTCTATGAAAAAAAAAAACACTGCCTTTGTTCATTTTCTTTATTTCCTTTACAACCTTCATAATTCTCTTGATACAAATCAAAACTGTAATCAAAAAGTCAATCAATGTTTGTATGTAATTTTTTTTTGAAATAATACTTGTAAACATTTGTATTTGAGCTCCATAACCAGTCTAAATCATAATTAATATTATCAGAAATATGTGTGACACATCCAGCAAATCTTAGACAAGGATTTTAGCTGTGTGGTCTGTGAACGATCCTTGGGTGAAGAACACTGTTGAGTCATGGCATATGCCCTTAATTTTAGCTGTTATCAGAAGCGAAATTAACGTAATAAAAATGAGTAAAAACTTCCTGATACGGGCAGGGGATATCCCATTCAAAACTCAAGTCACACACAGACTTAGCAGAAACAGCAGAAATATAGTGGAAAAGAATAATTATAAATGTGTTACACATTGCAATTTCTGTTAATTTAAAAAATATATAGTAATTGTTATTGTCGTGATGGAATAATAGACAATAACTGGATTTGCGTCAGGAGAAACATGTATAGGTGTAATTTTGCCCTATCTGACGTGGAAATGTACCAAATACTCAGTACATTTGAAAACAACTGTGAAAAAAATCGCAAGTTGTTCTCGGGTGGGACTCGAACCCATGATCTCCAGATCACTAGCCTGGCATCATACCTCTAGACACCGAGCTTGCGTCTGATGGCCAGGGTTGAATTCGAGTCCAAGTAAGCAGCGGGTACTGCAGTGTTGATATAATATAAAAAATATAATGATCACAAATTTGGTAGTATTGTGATTTTTCCAGAGGATACAAAGTGGCAGACACTGTATAATACTGAAGGGTTAGATAAAAATTACAAATTACAATTTATAAATTTTAAAACAACAAGGAAATAACTAAAAGTTGAAGGATGAAGCTTTAGGAATACTAAAACAAAAAGGAAATACAACACAGAATTATGTATACTGACATAACACACAGTTGTGAATTTGGATCAAAATACATCAGGGACTAGATATGTTCTATCTCAAACGACACAGCAACGACACAGTAAGTAAAGATCTGGTTACATCTGTTACTGTGCATCGCTACGTACAGTAGGGCTTGATGGTAAACGTTATGACGTATTTCATGCCTAGGAGGACCTAATGCTTTATCTTTAGGATACTGTTCATGCTTGATACAGCATGCATGACATCTGTGAGAACAACCTGAGGTTGTGAGATATAACCTCTCCGTGGAGATTTTTTAGGACTTGACGTGCTTCACACAACAAAAACTTCAAAATTGTGACGTATGGCATGAAGCGCTATGTCAGCGGTAAAAGCAACGTGTTTAGGAGGCTCAATCTAAACACCTCTGTAGCTGGAGATATTGTAGGGCAGTTGATATGTTGCACTCCTTTAGCATGGATTCCTTTAATATGAGGGTTTGATGCTTATCACTACAATCGAAGCTAGGCCAGGCCATTGTGTGATTTTTACATGAGAAAGAAACATTTAATAAGGATTTTGGCATGAGTCAACAATGAACCTCTGTTCAACATTATCAATAATGAATGTAATCTTCCCACAAGTGCCTGGCATTTATTGGCATTTGTTTGCTTTATGTTGCTGAGGTATTATGACGACATTAATTTTGTTAAAAAGAAAGAGAGGAAACAAGAAGGTATTTGATTTGATCGAATGTGATTGAATTGAATTTAATGGTATCTGACTGGTCAAGGCTATATTTTAGGATAATAAATAGGAAGACAAAATATTCTCTGTATCTACTGGAACCGAGCCACATAGCTTGTATTCCACTATTTGCATTCACACCTGGGCTGTGTATATATATTGCCTTGGTTTGGCTATGTAATCATTAGTATTTGTGGGACTAGTTTGGGCCCTACCTAAGCTGGTCGAACGTTTCGTTTGGGTCTGTACCCTAGCTGCACTGATGAGGCCTGGAAGGCAGATATTGGGATTCCTTCCAGTGGATGCTTAGTTTATTTTGTCATTCTGATCGGATTTGCTCTATTGTTCAGTTTTAATTTTAAATTGTTTTGCTATACACATCTAGATGTGTATAAGAGACAGGAGCTTGATGTAGTATACAGTAGACAAAGCTTTTTATTTTAATTATAACAAAATATAAAATAAGTATTTAAAAAGTAAATCACATGATATCCTGATGCCTTATTCAGTTCATGAACAAAGATACTAAATAAGAGAAACAAGCACATCAAAATGTATACTCACTCTTCTGACTCTAAACTTTTTAGTGCTGCAATATAGTTGTTTGGAACAAAGCCTTCCTGTTGCGTTTTAATAGACCTTGCCAACCACCAATCCCCTTTGCTGTAAAAAAAAAAAAGCAACAAATGGATGTATTCAGTGTAAATTTGTGTCTGTATACAGTTAAGCATGAACATAGGTAGTCATTGTCAATGGGTAGGATAAAGAACAGGCAGGAAGTTGAAGGAAGGAAGGATTGAAAGGAGGAAGATGAGGTTAGCAGAGGAATTGAAAAGTAATTGAACAGGGAGAAGGAGGATATATATGAAGGAAAAAGTTTGAGGAGATGGAAGGAAATGAAGATGAAAGATAGAGAGGGAGGATAGAATGCTAATAACAAAATAAAGATTGGTAGAAAGGAATAAAATGATTAAATAAAGAGGAGGAAGAAATGGAACAGAGAGGAGAAAAGGGAATAGGAGAGGAATGAATGAATGAAATGGAAAGAAAAGTTAGGAAGAAGGAAACAGGAAGATGAAGCTTTAAAAATGTTGGAAAGAAAAGGAGGAAAGAAGGACAAGGAAAAATATAGGACAGGAAATGAGAAGTAAAAAGAGAAGAAAAGGATGAAAGTGAGTAAAGATAGACAAAAAGATGAGAAAAATGGCAAAAAATGTGATGGATGGAAGGAAGGATGGAAGAAGTATATTAGGAAATAAGAGAGCAGAAAGTAGAGCTAATCAGAGCTAGGTTTAGAGTGCAGAACAGAATACTCCATCTATTTAAAAACCTGCCTAATCTTATTTTCATTATCATATTCAATAATCTTAATTCTTCATTATTATATATTTATCACATTACAAAAATTCGCTAGCCACAAATATTCTTTATTGATTGCATCATGAGTTCACAGTTTATGAGTTTGTGTTTACAGGGTCACTCACAGGTTATGTTTATCCAACTATATAAAATGTGTGTAATGACTTCCTCATCTTTGTGCCCAAATTAACAAGAAATGATAGCACTTTTTCCCAGAAGTGAATTAACACTAAAAAACCAAGGATTATTATTTACGTAGAACTTGTTATTCCATTATATCAACTTCTTTGGAGGTCCTTGCACTCATCTTTCATGTTAAAAACCCCCTCCCCCACTGTCAGACTGTATAGTAAGACCTGCGCAGGGAATATATCCTCCACGTCAAAAATTTAGCACAGAAATCCGTCAACGAATTTCGGAAAATAAGGGGCAAAAATTCCCCAACAGGGGGTCCAAGTGGGGGTCCAGAGGTCCCCGACAGGGGTCCTTTGCCACTCTGGAGCCCCTACTAGCACCGCCACTATTATTAATACAGTGTTCGGGGAATTCCCCTTAAATTTTATGTTAGTATCAATTGTTTACATACTAAAATTCTACTCTATTTAATATTGGTTGACAGAAAAATAATGTCTATGATGATACACTGATGTTTGTATACCATAGGAATGGAACTATTCTACATATGTCATCATGTCTTTTTAACTTTCGAAATTGATTCTATTTCAATCCAATCCAATAATGTATATACTGTATTTAGTCAACATAATTATGGCTAAACAATACAGAAAAAAAATGGCAGTGTCAATAAAAAGGAATAATCTTTGAAATTCAATAGAGCTAGTTGATATGCGACCCTGGATATACAGGACAGAATACTGAGATACATGGCCACATCGATTATGATAATAATGACATTGATGAAAATGATGGTTGAAGGTAAATTACTATCAAAACAATTAACCAATTATTTGTCATACCTGTCATCCAACACATGAAGGGTGTCCCCCTTCTGAAAAGTTAGATCCCCGTCTGTTCTTGCTTCATAATTATACAGAGCAATGTATAGCTTCTGATCATTAGTTGCTGCAAACAAAATTGAATTATATATTCAATTTATTTATTATTTAAATAAAATGAATATGAAAAATAATGATGCTGATACAATAGAAGATGCTATCTTTTATTGCAAAGGTTTAATAAAGTAATAATAATAAAAACAATAATAATGATATTACAACAACAGAATTTAGTATTTAGTATTCAGTATAATTTATTGTCATTTTAAAAATTCATTTTTCATAGAAATATAACTGCAAGGGTTCACTTATAAGTAAATAACAGAAACAATAACTGATAATGCTAATAAAAAAAAACAAATCAGAGCAATTATTATAAACAAAATGAATAATGCAAATTAAATTATTATTAGATGCTGTCTACCATATTTAACAAGATATAGTAGAGGTTCAATAAATAAATTAATCAATAAATTAATTAAATATAAAAAAAAACCTTATTTTCAATTTCCAGTAAAGGCATGACACCTCATTTCCATTTTGCTCTTCACAAAGATTACCATAGTACACAATTACCAGCTGTATGAACTGTACTGTATGACTCTGTGAAGCTTTCGCTCCCACATATACATGATGCTTTTAAGGATGATTGTATTTCCATAGGATTTTTGTGTACATTGCCTTGTAAAAATAAACACGGAGGCCACCCAAAAAAGAATTCGATATGGGATAGCAAGGAAATAATAAGAAATAATCTTCTATTTACATACAATATGTATTCACTAATTTATAATGTTCTTCTATTCAATTCAAGGTTGAATAAACTCATAAACAATTTCATAACAGGTTGAACAGTGTCTGATTGTTATTTCAGATCAATTATACAAACTTTTCATTTCAACATCAAATTTTCAACTGTTGTTTACTTTCATGACACCAGAATATTGAATTATAATAAACAACAATGATAATATTATAATATAATTATCTGTTATACATAGGCCTTTGTAGTACAATTCAAGTTCTCTCATATTTACAGTAGTTGATTATTTGTTATCTGTTATTGGTCAGTTGCATTTGATAGTGCTTTTTCTTATGATTACATAGCGCCTTTTTCCCCTGGTATGGGTCCACATGTCTAAAGTACTGTCTGGGCACATTCTCCTGACTAGAGAAAAGCAATACAGATAAAGTGCCTTGCTCAACGACAAATGAAATGCAGTGTGGGATTGAAATCTCGACCTTCAGGTTGCCGTTGGAAAACCGAAACACATACACCGCACCAAATCAATTCATTTAGGTTGCAAAAATACCAGATGGGGGTCAAATAAGGTTGGATAGCCCTGGGCAGCTATGAATTTAGTTCAAACAAAGAGTATAAAACTGCAAGAGGTCCGACTGCCCCTGATTTTGTATGCAGCAAGGTATGCAGGCAATGGAAGGTTAAAAGTACTGCCACGAAATAGGGGGCGCCCTACACATAATTTAGGAAATCGCACGCGTTGCTCAAATCTTTTAAAGGCCACGCCCCTTCGTGGAAGTACTTTTTGCGTTCAAACGAATCCCCGGCAGTCGGACCTCTTGCAGTTTTATACTCTTTGGTTCACAGCTCTAATATCATTTTCCATGCAAGGTAAAGAAATGCCTAACTGTAGACATCTACCATCCAGTGGAGCCAAGGTCAGGCCGAATCAATTCGGGCAGGGCAAGTCAAGGTCTAACTTCCTGTTAATGCAAAGGCATGGCCAAATTTCTTGTACAGTCTTTCAGATGATAAGATACTGTACCATCATAAGCACAAAAATTATTTAATTTACTGTCATCTAGTTGTATAATACAGGTAACAGAATATCATTATTGTGTTTTCTGTTAAAAAAACAAAGGCCTATGTATCACAGACAATTATATTTACAGTATTATCATTGTTGTTTTTACTTTGCTAGTTTTATCTATATAATTTAATTTTTTATAATTTATATAAAGAGTGTAAAACCATAGCATTCTACTGTATGCTAAAAAATTATATATTTATTACATCCTTGTTTTACACACTAATTTTGCTAATGGAATGTGGTGCATGGGTTCGAATCATGAACAGATTAACATAATTAAATACTCTATATATAATAACTTATTAATTATTTGCATAGTTCATATTGTTAGTACATTATTAATGAATTTGACAAAGTTATGTAGCAATTTTACATCAACTATTTAAAATCATACTTTACTGTACATACAGTGCTAGTGTTACTTTTAATAATAAAACTGTAGTTAACATTAAATAATAACTTCTGAAGATTTCCTTCCGGTACTGTACTGATTAATTGTTTCCTCCTCATATTTCAAACGATTCATTAAATACAAAATTATAATTATTAATTAAGGCATTAACAAGAATTTGAAACAGATTTTACTGAATTCATAAAGAAAGAGTTTGCTTCGCAGGCCACAGGGAAATAAGCATAGCTCCGGGTGAAGTTCTCAAGTACCCCAAAAACAAACATTGTTGTAGACAACAATTATCCGGTGAGATTAAAAATTACCAGATTAAAAATCCAAAATTCTTAATATGGTAATCTCATTCAAGTCACTGCTGTTACTCCCTTTAGATGGTAAAAAAAATATACAAAGATGTATAGGCCTACTATACAGTAGGTGCATACAAATTTTAAACTATCGGTATTGATTGTAACAATAGGAAACATAATAATGGCTTGTTTTCAGCATGTCCACCCGAACTCACCCGACTGTCATAAACATTACAATGCCAGGTTTGCTCTCATTACTAGTTAAGTATGAATAATAATGACTGTATTGTTCTCATGTACTGTACATACTTATCATTATCTGCTCATAGTATTATAATGGGATAATAATCATTGTATAGAAATGCCATAAAAAAAACTTGTTTTAATAGATGTTAGAAGGAAGAGACAATAAGAAACAAAGAAATTATGAAGATGACAGAAAATTGAATGTGTGATAACAGTTAGGAAATTCCACACTTGCAATTTGTTTTCCAGAATAATCACAGATACTCGGAACAAATTTAATAGAAAAACCTAATAAAATCTTAGTAATGAAGCAAGTCTTAAAAATGGGACAATTATTAGGAATACTTTATAGTAAATGAGGAATGAAATGAAAAGTTAAAAACGATGGATGTTTGAGCTTTGGTAAAGAAAAAGGTTAGATTTCTTTGATGCAGAGGGTTTAGGAAAATGATACATCAAGGCTGGGTATAAAACCACCAAACCAGATGATAATACACGACAATGGAAAAGTGACTGAAGCCCACCTTTTAAGAGAGTTACCCTATTCAGACTACACTCTGTTGGGAATGGTTGCGATGTAACGGGTGGTAATCCAAAACTGTTTACTCCCAATCGCAATCAACAAGCATATTCAGACCAACACAAAAAACTTTATATTCTAGGGCCTATGTTGCCTGACCTCACCCAAACAGTGCCTGTAGAATTTGTTGTGATTCGCTGCAACAGATTCCGTGGTAATTTGGAGTAACAAGATTGTAGCACCCAATCGCAAGGGGTAACAAATGTGATATCGATTACTTACCAACTACTATTAGTGAGCTTTCACACACAATTTTACTTTGCGATTGGGTGTCGCAATCGCTACAACTGATTGCAATGCGATGCTAGTCTGAATGGGGTATTAACAACACAGTAATATGATGTGTATGTGAAAGTGGGGTGTAAAGATCACACTAAAGGAAAGAGAGGGAAGATTGAGGCCAAACAAAATGAAGTCTTTTCATGATGCTATTACTACAAGAAGCAATTTAAGCATTTACAGTTTATGATTAACAGGAACACAATGCTTTCCAACTGTATGTAAACATGCACAATTATTGTTATAGAACGCAAGTCAACTATGTAGTCTACATGTGGTAGTACACCTTTACATAGAGTAATTTCCATGTGTCTGTGCAGTGTAGTTTAGTTTATGTATGCTACATTCAATACACACCTACAGTGATGTGCCAATTACACACCGTTGTATAAAGATTAACTGGCACATCATGTAAAAATACACTACACATAGCACAGTACAGTATATGTGCAAACTGCACAGATGCACTATGATATAGTGAAAAGGGCATGTGTGACTACTGTATGTTGAGCTTTCATGTAGTTTGCATACGTTTGTATGTGTACTCTACAGTACATTCACGTATGCTACATATCCTACACAGTACAGTACTACACACGCCATACCAGGCCAGTAGCCAGGAGGGATTTTTATGGCTTGGGCAAACCTCCCTCTTTACTGGCAATCTTCCCTTCCCTTTGGATTTCCTGAATAAGTCCTTAAAACCCACAATGTACTGCAGACCCACCCAGACTCAGACAGAATGTTTTGCTGCAGATTTTTTTCAAACATATCTGCTTTTATAGCATTTTAGACCCATAAAACAAATTCTCTGGCTTCGGTAGTTTCAATGACCCCAGAGAACCCACTCCCCCTTGGAAGAATCTGGCTACGAGCATACATACACATGGTCTATGTAGTATGTACCAAAATATGAGAGGGCGTGGAATTTATTTTCGGTGGCCACGCCCACTGAAAAATATTGCTTCTTAGGTTCCCGAATACACGTTAACCTTGACAGCATAAGCATAAGCCTAGCCTAATTTTTTTTGCTTTGAAGTT
>NW_022735300.1:373968-393968 GCF_011630105.1 Anneissia japonica | reverse complement strand
CGAGCTTTTTGTGAGGGGGGCGGGGCGTGCGTCCCCAAGCCCCCATTGGATACGCCACTGACAGTAATTACATGTGTAGTTTACAAACACACTGTAGACCTATGTAGAAAACATGTGGTTTACAGTATGTGCGTGCATTGTTTACAGTAAACTTGATTATAGTAGGCTTTGTGCATACTAATTACACCATCAAACATGTAAACTACACATTACTGCTATTAAAATGTGTGTGAATTTTGTTCTCGGATTCCATCATCATCAAACAGGTTTCAAGCTTTCTATATTAAGCTTTCTATATAAGGGTAAAAAAAAAAAAACCAGACTAAACATGATGCTATGTCCACATGCAACATCCATCAAACTTACTGTCTTTTTTGCACTTATTTTCATGTTGTATTGCAGCTAAGGTGAGTCGGTCTAACCCGCTGCCTAGGGTGTGAGCTCTACCACAGTTAGCTGCATTGGCAAACAAGGCAGAGAATGTTTAACATTTATATAGTATTGAAATTATCATTGCTGACCTCAGGTAAGGGTTAAAAAAAGTTAAAGAAGTAAAGAATGACAGTAATAATGTAATAATGGGAAATGGGAGAAATAGAAATCACTCTGTAATAGCCAGAATACAGTAACTGTAACTACATTTAGGCCTACACAGTAGAGGAAAAATAGAAAATATTATTTGGGAAGAGATATTCCTTAAAACAAAATAAATTTTAGAATAATACTATAGACAGATAACCACAGTACTAATTCATTCCTGTTTTATGATTCATTGAGTCTATACCAAAAAAAATAAAAAAATCTCATTACATCGTATGATTCATCCAAGTTAAACATTGTTTTTCACAACATAAGTTCTTGTAAATGTTTTTATTATTTGAAATTTTTCATGATGTAAACTTCAGTAGAGTATTCTATACAGGATACATAATGTATCATGGAAATAAGTGAACTGTACCAGGAAATCAAACTGTAAATTTTCTACAACTTCAATTGGGTACAAAAGTTCAACCATGGAGGAAATATATTTAGATTGTTCAACAGTAGTAAATACTCAAAGCCTTAAAACTAATGCATGACTATACCATTAAAGAAAATCTCATACATCATATGATTCATCCAAGTTAAACATTGTTTTTCACAACATAAATTCTTGTATATGTTTTTATTTGAAATTATTATTAATGTGATGTAAACTTCAGTACAGTTTTTCAAACAGGTATCATGGAAATACAGAGCTGTACCAGGAAATCAAACTGTGAGAAGTATCTACAACTTTAATTTGGTACTCAAGTTCAACAGAGGTAAATATTATAACACGACCTTTGAACTACAGTATGATGACTAGCCAAATGTAAATGCAGACATTTGAATAATTCTGTGTTATTTCAGATTTTTATACATACTTGGATATTAACTAAAAAAACAATATAACAATGCTTTTGTCTATTTGCTGTTGGCCGGGATATAAATAAATTACAAATAATTTTTGTGTTAAAAGCTGGTCATTAAATATTCACTGTCAAAATGCAAATATTTTGATAAGAAATCTGGGTTATTCTAATTTGACTACTTCCTCCCTCTTAAGATTATGATGTAAAACTATGCCAAATGACCCTTTATTTTCTGCATTTCTCAAGTTTACAAACCATTACACAGGACACAGATTTTGGGAAGAATTTCACAACAATCTGGCAATTAATATGTAATATAACACATCAGATGTGTATTTAGTGAGAATGACATCATCATAAGAGTGACACACAACATATGTTTACTGTGTCCTGTAGTACCACAGATAAATATATAGAAGCCAACAGCCATTGTATGATCTGTTTTGAAGAACAAAACTCAAACATCCATCTTACAGTATATTAAAAGCAACAATTAGTGAATGTACAATTAGAAGCTGTTTTGCTATTAGTAACACACCAGGGTAATAATACATTTGGTCTCTGACACTAGATGTAGCTGTAAAAAACAGCTTTTAGTCTGATGTTTTGACTGACTGAGGCCATCTCAGAGTAATGAACGTAAATGGTCAGACAAAAGTAAAAAATCAAAGCTGTAAACATAAAAAGAAACCTAACCAACCAAAAAAAAACAAAGGAAACAAACAGGTCTGCTTTTACCTAGGATCAATTATTTCTTGTATGAAAATACTATTTTAATAATATAATCTTTAAATAGGTATTACAATTACACTAGAATGGCATGGATTTAATAGTAATAGCCCTTCAGAGGTGGACAGACTTAGAATCTTGTTAAAGGACACTTAAGCACGGTTCACATCTAGTGGGTGTGTGTGTGTGTGTGTACCAGTATGTGAATGACCATACACCACAGGAATTTCTACAATTCTAGTCAAGTTGTATTTTCAAAGAAGTGTAGTGCTATGGTAGAGTAACTCAAATCATTGTAGTTTGTTAGAGCAATTATTACCTTAATTATAGGCCTACAGTAATATAAATGCAGTTTGTCAGTTTTTTTGCATTTTCAAAACCGTGCAAGAAATTTCTGCAGATTCGAAACTCTGGAAGAAAATTCCCCACAGATTCTAAACTGTGAATTGGAAATTGTGCAGTTTACATGCTCTAGTTAATCCTTTAGGTTGTGAATTTTTTTAAGTTAATATATTTTCTTAATTTCCATTAAAATACACAAGACTACATCATTAATTGAATATTATTTGCAGACTTCTCAATTTCGTAAAATGTATTTCCGTTACTATGTCTTCAGATTTCCGTAATAAAATGAAAAATTTCCGTAGCACCTAATAATTTGCCTTGAGTGCAAGATAAAGTTGCTCAAAATTGCAGGTACATCCGTGAAATTTCAAACAACCTGGACAGGATGAAGATTTATGGGTCACTTTTCTGGACGACCAGGCCCACTTTTTCAAATTGGGTCTGATTGTCCGGAAAATGGGCCCAATCGTCCTGGACCAGACCGTCTTTGAGCCCAATTGTCTGATTCGATGTGGAATTTCAAACAACCTTGACAGGATAAAAATTTATGGGTCACTTTTCTGGACGATCAGGCCCACTTTTTCAAATTGGGTCTCATTGTCCTGAAAATGGGCCCAACTGTCCTGGACCCGATCGTCTTTGAGCCCAATTGTCCATAATTCGATGTAAAATTTCAAACAATCGGTACGTGATGAAGATTTACGGACCACTTTTCTTAGTTTTCACAATAATTTCTTTTTTAATACTTTACAGAAATCTAACAAGTATGAGTTTTAGGAATAATGTAACCAAAGACCCTGATGGAAAAGTCATTTGTTCTGAACTGTAGACTTATGCATTTATGGGCCTATGACAAATATCCGTTGTATTTTTGTCTATTTCCTTACATCCGTAAAATTAGGAAAAATTTCTGTAACAACTACTGTAGGCCTAACTATGGAATTTCCGTAGTACTTGAGAAGTCTGCATTGTTTGAAAATTCCCATGAGCAAAGTTATGTTTATGTCACTTTGTGCAAATTAGACAAAATGATGCTTTGCCTTGCAATTTGCACTCCGCCCACTAACAAGTATAAGGGGAAATGGTAAAGCTTGGTTAAGTTTTAAACCCAAGTATAGTATAAAGGTAGACAAACAGTGCAGCATTCTCTAGACTTGACTCATAATTCTTTGTATTATGGGGAAAACACAAGTCATTGATCCTTATCCAGAAAATCATCTACAGTATGCCCATTGGACTGGACCACAGACTTTGAAATTGTGCATACAGCGTGGATGTAATGGCAACGCACTATTGTTACGTCTGTACCAGGACACGCTTTGTTATTCAAGATGCCCATTGTCTGAAGTAAGAGACAATGGAATGTTCTGTAGACATATTGAGGATTTAAAAGCAATTCATTTTTTCAATTTTATTTACTAACTGCAGTGTTAAGTACCTATCAAGGACCACATTATATTACAAATTTCGACCTTTTCTTTATGTCATCTGAATTTCACATTTAGATCTTGTATATTTTTATATACTGCAATTTTGTATCACAAAACAGGACCATGGGTAAAATAGGTTGTTGCGCCCTCCTGATATGTTTCCTGTATAAATATATTCAAATATGTTCTAATAAATAAAATAAAGTGAAGATCATCACTGTGTAAAAACCAAAAGGTCCACTGATTAATCTCAGATAAGATAGTATAATACATACTCCAAGTATCGAAATGCGGGGTGTACTTGGTACTGGGGCTACTGTCACTGCTGTGGATACAACCCATTGTTTATTTGCAGCATTCAGCAAACCTAGAATGAAACACTGGTCATTAGAGACTGCTCCCCTGCTACTGAACGTCAACGAAAACCTAATACAGAAAGAAAAAAACCATAGTAATTAAACACTATCACTGCACATGGAAACTGAAGATTGGTGGCAAGACGCTTTCCTTCTAATCACAAGATCATTGGGTCGAATCCTGTCAGAACACCAGGATTTTTTGTCACATAATTATAATAACACCCATTTCAACAACAGCTACTGTAAGTCTGTCAAATTTTGTCTACAATAAAATTTCATTGTTTATTATTTAAACAAAACAATTTGCCATAATTAATGTGTGACAAGACATCAATATGGGCAAATCACAACCATGGTTCTAACTGTGGTATAAAGAGCATAATTTAAAAATGACAGAACCATCACTCACTCAACTTTGTTGTTGCACTGCCAGAGGAGGAAGTAAAAATTAATACCATATATTTTGGTACTGGTAAAGATCATTGGTCTGCACTTGGACATGGTCATTTGTCATATTCAAAATATTAATGAAAAAATCAGGAAAAAAGCTGGAATTTTGTTTAGATTAAGACATTTTGTTCCCATGAAAACATTAGTTATGCTTTATAATTCCTTCATATTTCCAAATATTACTTATGGAATTGAGGTATGGGGAAGTACTTTTGTGTCGTACCTAATTCCTATTTTGAATTCCCAAAAAATGATTGCTCGATGTATAAGTTTTTCAGATTTTAGAGCACACTCACCCCCTCTATTTAACCAACTTAAAATTCTTGATGTATATAAACTTCATAGGCTTTATGTTCTTAAATTTATTTCCGATATTTTTTATAATCGAACAGCTCATACATTAAGTTGTTATTGTTCTACTGCAGAGCACTTACATAATACAAGATTTAGTAATTATTATTATTGTTATTGTTGTTGTTATTGTTATTATTACTATTTATGTTACTACTACTATTATTATTATTATTACTTTTAGCTTATTATTATTAGTTACTATAATTATTTATTGTTACTATTACTTATTATTATTATTTCTTTTATTATTATTACTACTATTATTACTACTGTTGTTATTGTTATTGCTGTTGTAAAGTGTATATACAGTACAGTAATTTTTATATTTATATTGTATTGTAGCTAATATTTCATAATCAGAATTATTGTTTTAAAGACAGGAAACCAACCAGTAACAAAACCAATCTGCATATTCTTCTGTTCAGTGCCAACAAAGCCAAATATATATTTTTTTTAAGTACAGTAGGATACCATTATACAACTATACAACGAATGCAATCTGTAAGAAATGATATGTAAGAAATGATTCTGAAAAATGTTATTGATGTTTGCACTTTAAGCGGATGATCATTTTGACTCCTGGTTGCTGAGTAGGGTTACATAGGAAACCAATAAACACAAGGAAATCCTGGACCATGTAACAAATAGACCAATAAAAGTCCTACTTTCAAGATAGCTTTCCAAACTGGTACTAAGTAATAATGAACGACTAAACAATATCCTTTAATTCTTTTGGGATTTTTGTTCATTCTTCCTGAGACTATTAATAGCACTTTATGGATAAAATGGCAAAATACTATGAAAACAGTAAACAGTGAAAAGAATAGATAATGGAGAGTGAGAACTTATGGGTATAGTACTAGAAATTGCAAATTGCAAGTGAAGTGCTGCGAAGTACAACTGCATATAAATGTTCTTTGAACAAAATTATTTATGCGAGTCAAGTGAAAATAATGAATAATAAAAATATAACAAATAATATGACCGAACCATAAAAACCCCCCTTAACACTGACGAGCTGACGTAGAAACATAGTAAAAACGAGCGTTGGTACCGTGTATGCCAGTCTACAACAAGCGTCGCCTAAATGTAATAATTAGCACGCTGAAATAGGCTAGTAAATAAGTTTAACTTGGTTCGTAAATAATATTGGCCTCAAAATATTGTGGCTGAGACATGGGCCGATTAAACGTAGAAATAGGAAACCTAGAAATATAGTAAAAACACTGAATAGTAATACTCGTACGTCGCCACATGCGGACGTTGGTACGTGTAGGTTAGTCTACAAACGTCGCCTAAAGTAATTGATTTTACCCGGCAGAACGAAAGAAGGAAACTCCGCTTTTCAGTAGTCTTAGGCCCTTGTTTTTTGAAAAACAATGGCCTTTCAGAGGTCAAATTGCTGTCATGAATATGAATTGGCTGCTTCGCAGCAATAAGGAGAAAATAAGGAGGGGAGGGAGATGAGATGGATACACTTAACAATGGCAAATAAAATAAAAAACAACCTTGACCGACCCAAAATATTGAAAATAGGGTTGGCTATTTGCAAAATACATTTACCAAGAAGCCTATAAAATAAGTTTTTAAACCCCCTCCTTTCACCAGCGCAAGTCTCACAGTAGACTAAAAACCTGGTTTCCTTAACATCGCTACACTGTCGCTCCCCAATTCGACCAGCCAATTAGAATTACTGAAAAATGTAGAGATTAAATGTAAACCAAGAAGGAATAAGCAGAAAGGAACAAATAAAAAATAAAAAAAATGCTTGAAGGACGGACTGGAGAGAAGACAAGAAAAGCTAAAAAACAAATACAGTTCTCCCTCCAATTGACTTTTGGGGCCTGGGTTTCCATGCTCTTATAGCACTGTTTGTCTAAAAAAAATAACCATCATAGAGACAATTATTCACCAGGGGCTGATGAAAAGTGTCTATAACTGGAGGTGGACTTTAATTGGAGGGAACTTTAATTAGAGAAAGACCTCTATTTAAATAAAAATAAAAATAAAATACATACCTTCAGGCAGATATAGAATCAACCTTAAATCACAAAAGATTACAAAATACAAACAAGTTGTATACACTGTACTATCAATATTGTTCAAACTTCAAGTAGATTGTGGATATCTAAAAATAAACCAGGAAGTTTCCAAAGTATATTTTAAAGCCAGTATGTAGTAGCTACACCCACTGTACAGTATGGTAAATCATTTCTCTTCCATAGTATTTAGTTTAGACGGGCTTCGCAGGTATTTTCTGAATATTATATTTCATTTTTTACTTGACTAAAAAATAAAAAGTATTTAACCTGTACAGCGAATGATTTACAGACTTTATTTATAATCTTCAAAATCAGTAAACAGAGGGATGAAATCATAACTAAGATTATTATGTTATTAATAGAATCCACAAATATTTTTTTTTTAAATCAGTAAATTAGGTTTTCCCCAAGCTCTTAAGAATGGCCTTAGCATAACCGATTTCGTTTTTGCCGATTTCCGATTCCTAGGTAATGGTGTGAAAAAGAATGAATATTTTAACAGATTTCAACAACTTACTCTAAAATCAATCAATGATACTCTGCATACTGTATTAATGTTATGAATTATAGTTAAGATGTGCATATAGTTTGAATTAATATGTTAGCATGTCAAAACCACTTACAAGTTCAAAGGCTAATCTTAGGGTGACTGTCAGTAGTGTCTAATAAATAAGTAAGTAATTATTCAAACATCATTAGGCCAAAATAAAAAATTGTTGTGTTGCACTTAAATGGAAAAAATCGAGATCATCAGTCGGCCGGTCAGACTTTTTTTTTTAGTGTTTTTAGTAATACCTGAAATAGGATAGGCCTCAAACCAAAGGCCTTGTAGGAACCACAATAGTATGATGGCAAGCTTGCCAAACAAAAAATATTCAAAGTAATGATGGAATAAATACTAACCAAATGTATATTGAAGTAAATTTAACAAAAATAATTCAGTTTAAATAAATATTTATTTGTAAATAATTTGTGTATCCGATTCACACGATAATGCGCGGACAGGTCGAGCAAATCCATACTACTGTATGGATATGAAAAATGCAGATCCGTAGATAGAGAGAGTTTGGCCAACTTGGCGCATAGACGCCATGTCGTTACCAAACGCGTGTATAGCTTTAATGTTTTGGTTTGGTGACAACATGTAAGTCATGCGATTGGGATCCACCCAATCACACGCGCGTACATCGAATCCTGTGAAACCGAGTTGGCCCAACTCTTTCTATCTACGGCTCTGGAAAAATGTCCAAACACGTGCCCTCTATGTACAGTAATACAATCGAGGTAAATTTTGTGGAAAAAAAAAGAAAATATTTTGTTCACAGTTGGCCTAAAACCGTAACGAAGCGTAAAATGTCTAGTTATGTACCGGCTTTAAAGCGATGGCTAGACTTTTGCATGTTTTTATTTATTGTCCAAGCAACCACTTAGTTGCACAGTAGTAAAGAATAGGCTAGGCCTAGATCTGGTCGTGGCTTGACAGCTCAGCGCCTTTGGCCTTTTCTATTAAAATTGTTTTGAGATCTTGGGAAATTTTTGTTTCCTACTGTAAGTATTTCTGGGCATGAATGTTTTCGTTGCCGAAAGATATCGTTGCAAAGTGTGCAAGCTTTCTATTCCTCCCCTTCCTTTGATATTTTGAACATGTGTTGAAAATAATTTTTCACCAGATTTTGAGTAAAATTTAATATATTAGTGCTAATGATCCAGTGTCGCAAAAGCGAGAAAACAAGGTTTTTTTCATGAACTAGCAATAAATCCCATACTGTATGCCGATGGATGCATGTAGCATTGCAACAGTTGTGATATTTGCTATATTGGCCTACAGGCTTTGTACTATATTAGCAGTTGATTAGGTCTAGAAGATAGCAGATGCTAGATTTGCATGATTTTGGACTCAGACTTGAGTCAACACATTTTTTTTTTTTTTTTTGGCTTTATATAAAAAAACAAACAGAGACAAACACAATAAGGCATCAATCTGGGTTAACTTTACAAGGGTATACTGTAACAGCTGTAGCATGCACTGTTTAATAAGGGAGTAATAGTCTCGTTTACTGTACATGGTAGGAGATCACCGTGATGATCACGTTTATCAGTTAATATTGGTGTTAAGTGGCTGTGTAAACGGAGTTAGTAACTCCGCATAATGGATCAGTAACCACGATGATCTACGCAGTTACCTCTGCATCGCAGCGGTGTTAATACACTATTATCATTTGAAAAATTATGTTTTTATCACTTACATACATTTTAAAATTTTTTTGACAAAGGGTTTTTTAAAACAAGCACCAACAATGCGTGCATTTTTTCAGTTTTAATCATGTGACTTCCTGGTACAATCGATAGTCGTTTTTTTTGTGTAGACGTGCGACTGGAGATCATCCGTGTTACCTATCTGATAGCAAACGGCCATGTAAACAAGGCTAATGTAAACATAGGGTTCAAATACAAGGACAGTTGGTTGCTAACTAGTCATACAGTAGACCTGGGGAAGAGAAAAATTGAGGGCCCTTGCGTGTCGGCAAAGTATTATTGCTCACAAAGAGGGGAGGGTAATCTCCCTACGTAATTTCATGGCTCACAAGACTGGTCAAGTCTCTCCTGTGAGTGCTAGGTAGGAGTAAGTGGAAGTTGGGGCCTCCTTATAGTAGGGCTGGGTTTTGTGTTATGACACGGCAGACATTGCTTGGGCAAGCATTATCAACACGATAAATTTATAAGTATACAGTATACTGTACAGTAGTAACATGAAGACACTGAGTCACATGGCTCTTGTCCCACAACCAGAGGAAGGGGGGAGGAAACAATCCATAGAGCTTAAGTAGGCTAACAATTCTGAACATGGTTATTGATGACTAGGGCTAAAATGTGGATGATCGTGACTGGATCGAGTAAAAAATATGAGTTTCAAGGTTTGATAATTAAAAAGGGGGAATGTGTATGTGTGGGATGGTGAACAGCTTTTGAACCAAAAGCTTTTGAAAATAAAGCACTGTAAAAGTTGAATCTTCTCAACTGCAATAAGGACATAACATTTTAAATAAAATTGTAAAAATCTTAATTTGGAAAAATAAACTTTAAGCAGCAATAAATATTTTAGAAAAAAAGACCTGTTAAATATATACAGTACTGTCTGTCAAAACAATTGGAAAAATATTCAAAAATTGAAATTAAAATTTTAAAAAGCTCATTAAAAGGACTTGTATTGAAAAGAAATTATGCTAATTTACAGACAGTTTCCAACAGAAATCTGTAAATTAGCAGCAAAGTCTATACAAAAGAATACAGTATTTTTTACTGTCCGTTAATTGTTAAAGAAAATACTTCATTCAAATTTTTTATTTGTAAGTTAATAAACTTATAGTAACATCTCCCAATTACGTACAGTGCCCCTCTGTCCGAACAGATGTTCACAAATGAGAAAATTTGTATTAAATTCAGAGAGTTCAAATTACCATAGCATCTCAGTGTGGTGAGGGTAGACTTAGGCCTGTGTTGCAAAGTACAGGGTTAGGCAGGCCTAAGCCTTGCCATGGCAGCAACATTTCATTACGAAAATTGACTTGGATTTTACTGTTTTCTACACAAAATAATACTTTACAGAAGCCAAAATTGCCTGTGCTGACTGTGTAGTGTTCATTTAAAGTGAAATGAAAACATGACCAACTGATGACCAAAAGTAGTGTTACTATTCTCTTTATAAAGATCGCGAATCCATGCGAAGCATCCCTAATGAACAAAAAGTGAGATTTACTGTACAGTATGCCTGAAAAAGCATGCACAGCTCAAATGTAATATATCTTGGCTAAAAAACGATAGCTATTTCTTGCTTTAAACTTAGTTTTATGTCACATTATTGGTTTACATGTTTTATTTCTAAGCTGATGTAACATTTAATATTATTTTTGAAGACTTTTACATACAATTTTAAGTGTTTTTTAAGTTAAAAAAGATTGTTCGTAATGATGTCATCGCCACAAATTGGCTTTGTAAAATTGTGAGTTTGTAAATGGCAGGTTCGTAATTGGGAGATGTTACTGTACATAAAATATAAATAAATTCAGTGAATAATTTCTAGCTCATAACAGATAGGATTTATACTTACACAATCCACAACAACTGTGGGAGAAGAAAAGCAGGAAGATCTTTTTTTGAGAAGCTTACAGTACTACTGTAGTTACTACTGTACCACTGAAAGTACCTTACAATTCTTATGTCCAATCTAAAATTGCGCTGAAAAGGGAAAGTCTATCTTGAAAGAATAATAATTCATCCAACTGCATAATTCTATAATCCAGTAGACTTGGTCATCTCAAAGTTCAATATAGGAATTCATTCATTGGCTATCTGCTCCATAGTACCTTAACTCTTATACACTCAACTATTCACCATTGTGTGTAACCAATTAAATTTCTATTCCTGCAACAATCATCTTTAACTCTCAAAATAAATGGTTGTAGAATGTTGGCTTTATGGTAAACAAAGCAACTTTTGAGGCAGATCTCCTACAGGAGGAGGCTATTCTATCAATTGGCGGGATTCGTGCACATAGAAAAAATTATTAAGATTATTTTTTTTAAATTTAATCAGAACAATAGAATATTGCTTTTAATTTTATTAATGAGGGATGGACTGTTTTTATTTGGCAAGAATATTTTAATATTGTATAAAAACTGGTTCAATTTCATTGTTTTTTAAAGAAAATGTATTTCTAGTCACAAAATTGCATTGTTTTTGTTTTATGTTGTTGAAGTAAGTAATGAACGAAAAAAAATTGTTTTTTATCCCCACACCAAATTGTTGACGCGAAGCGAAAGGAGTGATAATTTAACCATTTTTTCTATGTGCCCTTAAAGTTGGATAATTCCAGTTAAACAGAAGTTTGTGAGAACACTAAATGGTCTAGGAATGAACTGAAGGCTAATAACTAAGCAATTGAAATGCCTACTGTAGGTTTCAGCCCTAACACAATGAATTTAGAACAGTTTGTTTTCACTGTAAAAGCTTCTTTAAAAGTAAACCTATTTATTTCTACTTGATTTACCCACCTACAGTAACAAAATACCTATTTTGTAACAAAATACCTATTTTGTATGGTATGGTACATTGGTAGGAAGAACTGTTTATTTAGCTTATTTTTTTTTTGTGTTTTTTTTAATAAAGGAAATGTATGTTGTTCTGACATGCCCTAGTGAATTACGAGTAGGGGTCCCAAGTCTGCTTGAAATAGTGGGAGTGTCTCGGAAATAGGGTGGCCTCCCACACGCAAGCAAGAATCTCTGGGAAAATAACCAATCTCCCGTAAATTCATAATATTTACATGTTTTCACTACTTTATTATCAATTGTTTCACAGAAATCAGTGCCGATGGCTATCACCATGTACAGGGAAAAAACAGATCTCCTGGAAGGGATGTCTTTAAACTTGCGAACCCAGCGATAAAGAGGCTGAAGTTTTAACAATAAGGTGAACCCAGCAGTTCCACCAATCAATACATTAGATTGCGTTACCATTTGAAAAATATCCAATGAGTTTTAACAATTCTTTAGGGCACATAGAAAAATTTATTAGATTTATCACTTTGGTCCGCATCAAACATTTTGGAATATTGATGTGGGAATAATTTTATACTTTTTATATTTATTTTTTGTCGCATCATTCATTTCAACTGCATAAAAACAACTTCGCAAAAAACAAATGTCATAGTTACCTACCTGAGAGATTTGAAATGCGTGAATACACCAGTTAAATGGGGGAGTGGGTGCCAGGGCCCTGGGTTTCCAGGGGCGGAACCCCGGTGTGGGACGGTTCTAGTCACATCAACGGTTGGTTGTGACAGTGAACGTGCAAGACCGCACGTGACTAAATTGTACTAAGTGCGTGGTTGGCTGGGTTGTTTTGGTGGGGAAAGAGAAGTTTTCCCTGCTGAACTGATTCTCGAACGAGATAACGAAAGCTCTCTACTGTACTGACTCAAGCTACTGCATGACCTTCTTTATATACTTAATAAAACCATTTCTTCTAATTTAAAACACATTTTCCCCTGAATTTGTTATCACGCATAGACTTGTAGTAAATGCGTGACAAATTTATGATCATGTATGTGTTTCTGCAAAATGCGTGTTTCATCAACATCACTTTGAAATGTGGGACCGTCCTGCACGATGCGAGACGGTTGGTAACTATGAAATGCTCACAACATATAAAGGAATTGGCTCCGATATCAGCAGACTTCAAACTCTTCCAATTGTTTAGATCAGACACTGGGATCGCAGTAAAGTTGAAAATGCAAAGCCCATTCTTGTTGTTTACTGTTGCTAAAAATAAACAGCTCGTTAACTGCGGCTAAAAATAGACAACACGGTGGTCCGTCCCTAGAGACCCGCCCACTGAGTGGGCTGATCGGATCGTTGATACACAGCGTGAAGACTCGCGTGTTCCACAGCTGTGGCTAAAAATATGCAACAATGCGGTCCATCCCTAAAGAGACCCGGCCAGTGGGCTGATCGGATCGTTGAAAAAAAACCTCCCACCCTCATCAATTTTTTTTTTTAAAGAGAGTGATAATGATATCTAATAATTTTTTCTATGCGTATGTGCCCTTAATATTTGCCTATAGGCCTAAATGTTATTTGTGTGTTCCTTTGTGGATTCAGTGGAGAATTAAAAACACAAATAACCTAGGCCTAGGATAGACTAATTTCTAATCATAGACCTACACACAGTATACCTAGGTCTACCCCTGGTTATAAGCAGAGGTACAAGGCAGGCTACCCTATCCTAGTAGAGTAGGGGCCTATGCCTAGGGCCGAGAGGCCTTACCATCAGGACTACTGTAAGCCTAATAGTTTTCGTTTTGCACGGCCAGACCAGCAGCATTAGGCCTAGGCTAGGCAAGCTAGGCCTATGCCTAGGCTGACCTGCCCAGACACAAAAACAAGATATCCCAACATACACACATCATAAATGACATTCTTAATTAACCATAAAAACATACATTAAAGTGAATTATTAATTTGACATAAATGATCAGATTATTTAAACTTACATTCGCCATTGATTATATCGCATACACGGAAGAAAACGGAACGGTTTCGTACAAAATCATGCAAATTTCTTTTGTGATCTTCGCCTCAATAAATATCACCGCTTCACTACTCCAATACAATGACAATTTCACCATATTGAGGGCGCTACTGATGCTTACCTGAATATCACAACGATTGTTGAATTACCTTGATCACATCTGAGACAACTATAGCTACCGTTAAACCTTAAATAGTCTTCTTTACAAGATGGGGTTTTTTCGAGATTACTTTTACAAACTAAACGGGTGAGAGGGGGAGGGGGCGGCTCCTTTTCAAAATGAATGGTGTTAATGTTTGTTAATGTTTTCAATCTTCTAATGAATTCATACTACGCCGGAGTTAGCTTCGAACTAACACAGCTAGCTAAAAAGATGCACATTCGTCATTAAACGACTTCTACAAATTAAATAACCACATTCGATTATAATCGTGCCGGAATTTAATTTTAACCATGCTACAATAATACTGATACATTGCACGCCGTCATAATCATCAAATACAATGTCATTAAGGCAGTCTAATGTACTATCGAAAAGAAGCCCATAGGCATATCCTTGATTTAGAAGCAATGGCGTAGAAAAGTTTTTTTCATTGGGGGATGATTGGCGTGTTAGCCAGTGTCGTAACAGGCGCGGGAGGGGGTGGGGCCAGGGGGAAACTGCCCCTCCCCTGATGGTTTTTACCGGGCTGACCAAGTCTTCGTACCGGGCTGGGTAATAAGAGAAAAGAAAGAGGGGAGAGGGAGGGAAAGAGAAAGAAGAATAAAAGAAAAGGAAAGAAAAAGAAAAAGAGAAGAGAAAAATAAAGACAAGAATAAAAAGGAAGATATCATAATGACCAGACTCACAACACCCTGCAACCAACTGTCATAACTCCTTTGATCTATGTTGCCTGATGGCGTAACCACTGGGGGACAAGGGGAAAATATCTATCTTTGAGAAATCTTCCCCACCCCTTTATAAATACCCTTTTCATCCCCTGAAAGTGCCTAAAAACACCGGGGGACAAGGGAAAATATCCATCTTTGGAAAATCTTTCCCCACCCCTTGACAAATGTATCCTCTGAAAGTGCCTAAAATTCTAAAATTCTTTGCTCGTATTTCTTGTTACGGTAGGCCAATTTCCACTATAAATTGCACATTTTAGGGAGTTTTCATCAATTCCGACGAAATCAGAGTGAAAAACACAAAAATATTTTGCGTGCTTAGCGCGCATTTTTTAGGGCTTTTAATAGGCCTAATAATAGTCCCAAACTCAAAAAACACAAATTTAAGATAGATCGTTTGAAAAGAAGGGCCTCAATATATATTGATGGTGAAAGAATATGTTTGTAATAAATAAAACCATGATGAAAATGCTTATATTTAGTTTCAAACACGTGTGTGGCCTAATATAAATAAGATAAGCCCTATCTGGTATTGTTTTATATATGAGGAGTGGGGTGGGGTGGGTATGGTAAATTACTAACCGGGAAAATAAATACCGTACCCACTCTGACCCAAGACCCCTGTTACGCGCCTGGTGTTGGCGCCAATGTGTGCCCTTGTGCGGACAGGGGTGTGCTCCACTCTGAAGTTGGAATTCTTGTCAAAATCTACGCCTATAATTAGAAGCACATCGGCTTCTTTCTTTTTTCGTGCGATTCTGATTACTTACGCAAACTAAATAATTCCTTGGCGTTCCCGGAACGGTATTGATTACGTGCCAAAGAACCGTTTTGGGACGCCAAAAGAACGGTTTATATTTGTGGGCTCTGTTTCTACAGTCACAACGGATCTTAAAACGGGTTTTTTCACGGAAGTAGAAACCAGGCCCTTGGGCACCAAAGATAGATGGTTTTGGCACAAAACTGAACGTTTTTCATATAGCCTATCATTTTGGCAGACCCAACTAAACAAATCAAAATCCCTTCAAATAAAGAATATAATGCAGTTTTAAAAATATAAAAGTTATGATAATATGAATATACACATCAAAATAATACACAACTTAAGATGATGTTTCGTTTATACAGTGATCCATTGAATAGTCCTATACTGAGAAAAAGAAGAAAAGTTTACCGTAGTCCAGGTATACGCCCCAACGTCCACATGTGAAGAACAGGAATTGTTTTCAAGCGATAGATGACAATAAAGGAAAATATTTAATACTTTCGGGAGATTTCAACGCAACCATAGGAAAAAGTAACCAAGGCGAAGAATCCTCTATGGGCCCCTATGGTTGGGGACAACAAAATATACGAGAAGAGAGACTGGTTGATTTCGCATTGTGGGGACAACTATGTATCGGCAACACCCTCAGTGGGGGAAGGGGTGTTGAATAATGCAATTTGCGAAGCACCAAGGGGGGGGGGGGGGTTGGCAAGGGCACAGATCTCTCTCGAAAGGTGAGGGGGACATTTCGTGAGTCCACACCCATCATGTTGTACAGCACCCTTTCGTAAAACCTGGGTCATTTATGGAGTTCATTTCAACAATTTTCAGGCATCTTCTTGACTTACGAAATTATTACATTGCTGACGAAAAGTGAGGTGAGGTGACCAACCTCTTGGGGACGTGTTCCACTGTCCCCCATTGATCATGGGTTTTGGGAGGGCCCCCCCTTCCAATTGAGATTTGTTTGGAATTAGTAGACTGCTAGACGCTCTTGGATGACATCTGAAAAGAAGTTAAGCTTAAAATAGAAAGTGTATGCTTTACGAGAGTAGCCTATACACGAGAAGCACATACACAAGACGAGAGACCATTTTTTTCACGGTCACCGAAGGGGGGGGGGGTGACTAGTCACCCTATTCACCCTTCCCCCACTTAGTTCCGCCACTGACTCTTTTCAAGAAAAAGATGAACCCGATACTGGACATGGGAAAGCCCAAGTGGAAGGGCTCACAACCAAATTGACTTTATTCTGAGCAATCAAAGGGGTATCCTACTAGATTGCGAAATCATTACAAAGTCGATATGAAGAAGCGACCACAGAATCTAGGATTTAGCAATGGAGGTGGATAATGCGATTTGCGAAGCACCAAGTAGGGGGGTGGGGGCGTGGTTTTGACAAGGGCGCAGATCTGTTTCGAAAGGTGAGACGGACACCTTGGTGAGCGAAAATTTACCGAAATATTGGCTCTAGATGACCTGAAATGACACTTCTATATAGTAAAGTTCATCGTCATCACATCACCATTTGTAGTCAAAATGAAGCGCCAACAAATTTCATATGATGTTTTTCCAGCGACTTTCGGCAACGATAGATACCTACGGTAATTAATATGTGTGATGTACTATAGAAAATAAATATTAAAAACATTGTATTTGATGTATTTAATTTAGGCCTACCTACTTGGAAGCCATTAGTCCACACCATAGTTAAGGGCTGGGGTGGTAACATTTGGGGAAATAGTTCCTCTAGATTGCTGGAAATGACACTATTATATAATAAAATTAATCATTATCGATCAAATTATTAATCGCTGTGATGTTCCATTGAAAATAAAATTACCTTTAATATATTTTTAATTTACTTTGCCATGTGCCGAAATCCAATCAATTATTATTATTATTATTATTATTATTATTATTATTATTATTATTATTATTATTATTATTATTACACGCTTTTTCTCATACTTCTTAAGTTATAATAAAGGCACGCGCACTCGAGTCGTGTATTATAAGAAATTCAGATGTTTGTGGGCAGAGAAAGAGTACAGGTTGTACAGCACACTTTCGTTAAAACCTTGGTCATTTATGCAGTTCATTTCAACAATTGGCATTCAGGCATGAAATTATTACATTGCGGACGAAACGTGAGGGGACCAACCCCTCCCTCCACCCTTAAGAATATTTGGGGACGTGTCACCCTGTCTCTGTCTCCCCTTGATCATGAGTTTTGGGGAGAGGCATCTTCTTCCATTTAGATTTTTTTGGAATTAGTAGACCGCTAGACGCTCTTGGATGACATCTGAAAAGTTAAGCTTAAAATAGAAAATGTATGTTTTACGAGAGTACTACTACATGTAACATGTATACATGAGAAACACATTCACAAGGCGAGTGACAATATTTTTTTCGAGGTCACCGAAGGGGGGAGGGGGAGGGGGTGGCTAGCTACCCTATCCCCCACCCCCAAGATCCACCACTGAGGATGGTTAGCCAAAATCAAAAATCCCAATAAGGAAGGTATTCAATCAGTGTGTGAATAAATCTGAATTGAATGGAATTATAACGACCACTTTTAATACCGGTCTTTAATTAGAGGGATTCTAATTAGAGACCAAAGATGCTAAACACCACCAAAACCCAGTACCAATGGTCTTTAATTGGAGGGAGACTTGTATACCTATGTTGTCATGTTTAATCTAAAACCATACGAAATAATAAGAAGGAAAATAATGATTCGTACCACCTGGGAAATTTAGGTCAGTCAATCAAGGAAACCAGCCAGAACCTTTTTCTTATTTTATACTGTAAGTATTTTATTTATTTTTGTTGCACTCTATTTAATGAGGTAACCATCCAGCAGTCTGCTATTCTACTGAAACCCTAACTAAAGCTTCCGTGCAAATGTTTTTTTTTTCGAGCAAACAAAAATCAGTCTAACAACTCGCAACAGCCAACTTGCTTGTATCTGACATATTGCTTAATACATGTATTACATGTACATGTATATCTTGACTTAATTTTCATAACGTATTAAGTAATACCATGCATGCTCCGTTTATTACGGAATATAATAATGTACCTTCCAAAAATAATCCACAGTAGGCCTACAACGTTTCGACTCAAATTTTGATGTGAATGTGATCTGAGACAACTGTATACCGGTAAATACCATAAAACCCAATGGGCTTAATCTCGAGGAGGAGTCATCTCGAAGAAAACCCCCTCTATCAAATGGTATGCTCTTTAATCGACGACACAGTGTGATCACTTACATTATGCTATTTATGTTTTCAAGTAGGATTTTATTTTTCAATAATTTTTTTTAATTAGGCCTATAAAAATGTTTGTGTTAACTATGGACATTATAATACTCTCAAAATAAGGTAAGCGATCCGATTTTTTTGTGGTACAAACTTACGACCCACTATATAAAAGATAATTAGCATTTATGTAACATCTTACCATGCGTGCCGATAGACACAAAAATAAAATGTACCCCCTCTATTGTTCTCTAACTACGTTTTAGGTTTTAGTGCAAACGAAAGAAAACGCTACTCGACTTTCTTCTGTCACACAGCAAAACAAAAGTGACATAAGGCACGCTAGTTTCCAAAATACATTTCTTTTGGAATTTAAAGTGCCAATGTACAGGTTCTTCTTTAAAGTTACATACATTCTTGCGGTAATGCTATAAATATACATTTCAAACGTTAAAGAAGAGCAATCTTCGATTGTGAAAAAATATATTCCCCAACCGAGAATCGAACCCGGGACCTTCTGCTCTCTATGGTGACGCCTTAACCAACTAGGCCATTGAGGTTTTGTAGAGAATTACAATCCAATTAAGGCATCTAATTCTTCACATTCATCCGCATACGTATTAGACAGCACTAGTCCTTGATATTGCAAATAAAAATTAGATATAATATTCAAATTAATTTTGCTGCGTATCAGTGTAAACACGATATAAACGATAAAAATAGATAAATAATAGTCCTAATAACAATGCATCTTTTGCCTATTTGAACACTGTTATTATTATTTATCCATTATCTGTCTTGCGGTAATGTTATAAATATATTTTGAACGTTAAACAAGAGCCTTAACCATGAAGGTATTAATGATACTAACACCGCCATGCCTTAACC
>NW_022735300.1:368322-373849 GCF_011630105.1 Anneissia japonica | reverse complement strand
TTCTATTCTATTATTTGTTTTAAATGACTTGTTTTTACTGTTTATTTTATGTATTGTATATAGAGCGAAATCAAATAAATTCAGATTCAAATTCAACTGCATTTTGGCTCCACATAAAAAAGTTTCGTATTTGATACCACGCTGAATAAGACGTGAAAATTAATTAATAAATAAATAATATAATTTATATTGTTTTATATTGCGAATTCCTTTAAAACATGTTCAAATCCGCATTACAATAAAATAGACAATATGAATCAGTCAGCTGTATGAGAGAAGCTGCCTGGGTGTTAGATCTGCAAGTATCTTACGGGTTTCCGTGTTCTGATGGGTATGATACTCGGCTTGATAGTAAAATGTCGCAGGTTCGGGTCCCACCACCACCAGAGACACTTTTTTCATACAACTGTATAAAGGAACTTTTCGTTGATGAGATATGCTTTATACGATTATTGCAACATCTTCCTCTTCGAGCAGTGTTATTATTCATTATATATTTGCTATAGCCTGCGGTATTATACATCATATTTACCATTATTATCACCGTTACGGTTTTTGTTTCATTATCATATTATTATTATTATTTTTATTATTATTATTATTATTATTATTATTATTATTATTATTATTATTTTTATTATTATTATTATTATTATTATTATTATTATTATTATTATTATCTTACACTACTGTATTAACATAAATCTATAGTTTCGAAGCTCGTTGATCTGTTTAAAAAAGGGCACACGTTACATTTTCATTTTACCGCGTCACTAATTATTACCACCTCGAGTTTATCGCTCAGAAAAAACAAATCAGACTCGTACAAAAACGAGTTATAATAGTTTAGAAAAGGCTTGTTTTAGCCAGCTTTAGTATAAATTACTCAAGACACGCTAGGGCGTGTATATGGAAACTACTTAATTGGAATTTATTTGAGTAACACAGGGGCAATAGTCTTGGGATTAAATATTAAAGCTTTGTGATTTTCTGATAAGAAACCTGAGTTCAAACAGATCAATTGCCATTTCATAGTTAATCATTCATAATTAATGCATGCAACTCATCCGTGATAATAATTAATAACGTCGTCAATTTTGTTTTATTTTATGCTGATGTAGAGCTAATCACATCGACTTGAGACTTCGAATTGGTGACCACTTTTGTAATGGGTGGGAGGATATGGGAATACCGTGTCCCTGCTTCATTTCCATATCTACTCCCTTACATTTCAGTTGGAAGGCTATACTGAAGTAGGCCTACATAGCGCAATGGTTTCTGAAAAGTTTAAATTGTTTACCTCAATCATGTTTAACGATTACGTCGGTAAAACAGACTAGAAAATCTGTCGCTACAACGTTTCCTTGTGTTAAAGAAATTCTTGAGTTAAATAAATTTCTAATAATAATAATAATAATAATAATAATAATAATAATAATAATAATAATAATAATAATAATAATAATAATAATAATAATAATAGTTCGATTTATAAGGCGTAAAATATAAAAGGTCTCTAAGCCTTACACTAATGTTACACATCTTCAATAGGGGATCGTCTGTCTGTGTTCAGACCGAATTCACCACCAACATTCTAGACGTGCTCTTTGTAATCCTTTGTAAAACTCACGTAAATTTACAAAGAAAAGATGAACTGATCTTTTTAACTGTTATTTGTACTCTTTCCCGTTCAATCTTCAAAGGTAAAATAAAATAATTTAATTTGTGTTGGTATCTGATTTCTCTTACAGCAGCTCACCATTCAAAGTCACCAGCTTTTTAACATCCAATCATTTTTTCACGACAAATTTACCAAAATAAGAATTCTCATAAACAATTTTTATCAGAAATTCTTCGTCAATATTTTATTCAGTTGTACAAATTCAATAATCTTATTCTAAATACATCTTGGATAAATAAAATATTTTTCACAATGGTTGATAATTTCTACCTCTCCACACCGACCTATACCGATTATTTAATGATTACAATCTTACCAATTAAATAATAATAGGCCTAAGCCTAATAATAGGCCTTAATAATAATGATAATAATAATAATAATAATAATAATAATAACAATAACAATAAAAAACATTACGTTAAATAGATAATATTTTATTTACTTCGAATTCCTTTTTCTTCTATGGCTTTATACTGCATGAAAACAAAAAGGGATTATACAATTCCAACATCTTTTTAACGCAACTAAAAATAAAATAGAAATATGTCCTGAAATTAGAAAAACAAAATTATAGGCCTATTTAAAAAACGAATTAAGTGCATGTTTGAGTACCATATGACGTTATTTCGACACAGCTGTCCTCAAATTAGAGAAAAATCAGGATTGTTTTCTATAATGCCTGCATGATGCACTTTGTAACATATAGGCCTATCAAATTCGATCGAATAATTTGTCTACAATTAATAAAACAAACTTTTGAAAAAAAAAAAAACAAAAAAAAAAACAACAAACAAACAAACGCTACCGACGACCGTGTAATCCAAGTTAAATACAAGTCGATATTGATAGGCCTTAACACTGAGCACGGAAGACTATTATTAATATTATATAACTGGTTATTTATACTATAGTCGTAGGGAATGTCATATATAAAGTATAAGCGGTAGAACACAAGACCTACACTTGATTAGTAATATGACGATTTTGTAGAGTTTTTCAATAAGAGTTTTTCAATAAGCCATTGTCAACTGCACAAATCTGACATGTGTCGCAGGCGATTTTAAATGAGTCGATTTTCGACCACAGTCGGTTTACTGTTTGAAGCGTATGATCGCACACACGTACCACAGTGCAACAGGGCACATAGGCGGATCCAGTAGGGGGAACGGGGGGGGGGCACGTTCCTCCCACCCCCACCCGTTTTGCCACTAAATGTTAAGAATTTCAATGCAAATCAATATTATGTGCTAATCACTTATCTATTTTGAAACTGTTGTTCCCCCATCCCCCGTTTGAAAACATTCTGAATCCGCCCCTGGGGCATAATATTCATTGATGATCTAGACTAGCGCAACTAGAAAAACTGATGTTTCGTTATAAATTAATATTGTTGGTTTCGCTTTGTTACGGATTAAAAGTTGACGATGACGCCATTAAGGGTTCGTTCTCTTAGGCTTTTAAAACTTTGGCTACATTTGAACTTTATTTATATATATTTATTTATTTATTCACACACTTTGTTTTATATGTACATTTTCTTTATGCAGACGGGTGCAACAGACTCCCATAGGCATATGAAATAATGATCAAGTTAACTACAGACTTACGTTTTTAGGCGTATATTCTTCTATTCTTATCAGTAGTGGATTCAAGGGGACAGGGCCTTCCTCTCCACACCCCCCCCCCCCACAAGTTATTCAATTTTTTTTTAAATTGAGACAAAAAGAAAATTATATTTAAATTTGAAGTCTGAGAGTGCTATTTCCGGCCATCTAGAGGTGTCACAATCATAGATTTTCTTACCTCAGTCCCAACAATGTTGGGGCTAAGATGTCTACACCGTTAATTTATCAGAGTCCGTCATGACACCCCCCCCCCCCCCCCCCCTCCCACCTCCGCCCTTTATTTTGAATTCCTGGATGCGCCACTGGTTATCACTACAACGAATCAGGCCAATGGAAGATTTGCTAAGTAGAGAGAATACGTCGTACCATAATGGATATGTTCTCACACGGCAGCTAACGGTTAGCAGGATCCGGATAAGGCTGCTAACGGTTAGCGCTAACCGATCGGGCGTTCTCACGCAGGTGCTAACGGTTAGCGCTAACGGTTAGCTTCCGATCCGGATACTAGGGCTCTCGTGAGAACCAGGCCAATGTTTAATAGGTATAGAATGACAATTAAAATTTAATTATCAAAATTTAATATTTAAATCATTACTCTATATGTGACATAATATCTTCTTTAAACCTGGATGTTTCGCGGTTCTAGCCACACTTTATAAGGCTCCGGACAAAGGACCATATCTGGAATAGGTTCTAGTGTAGGCTGAGGAAAGCCGGTAGGATTTCGAATGTTGAATCTTTGTAGAATGCCTCCCAATACCATAAACAGCTCCATCCTGGCTAATAGGGATCCTAGGCACTGCCGACGTCCAATTGAGAATGGAAGGAATGCTTTGGGTAAAAACACTCGTCCGTCTTTGATGAAACGTTCTATTGATAATAAAAATAAATATGTCAATCAGTTACTGTTCTCTGCGAAAATAAACACGAATGTCAACGATCAGTCACATGTCGTTAGCCACAATGAAACATCTATAGATGTTTGTAGTTTTAAATGGAAATTCTTACGGGGAATGTCAAGAAATGTAAACAAACACAATATACGTCGTTGTGATATTCTCTATAATTCTATTAATTTACAGCTAGTGAATATTGGTTGTAGTATTTGGCTACTATACTGTAAAGATAACTGTTAATACGATCCATAAATGTTTTTTAACTAACATTCCAAAGAGTCATGCGTCCAGCTTTAAAGTACAAAATGGCTTGTTGCAAAACAAGCTGCTTACGCAATACAATTTTAATAAAACTTAACAACTGACCAATACGCTCATGTCCCCAAACACGCGTGTTTACATAGGTTCACGACATAATATCTATAAATACAAACATAATGTACATAGTATAATTCAACTGTAATGTGTTTACGTACCTGGTTTGAATTCATTGGGCTTGTCCCAGTATTTTGGATCGTGATGTGCCCACCATATATTGCAGAAGATTATAGTATCCTTCGGTATATCGTAACCCTCCAACCTATGAATGAATTACAGGACTGGTCATTCTTTGATTGTTTTTTTTTTTTGACTTGACATCAACAAATCAATTAATCCATAAGTCAGTAATTCGTCAAAAGCTGATCTATCAATGAATCAAATGATTGATCTGTCAATCAATCAATCAATAAATGGTTGATCAATGATTGATTGATCATTCAAACAATCATTCTGTCACTCACTCCATCAATCAATGAATCAATCAGTCATTTAGTCAATCAATCAATTAATAAAATCGGCAATTTATAGGATATACGTGTGGCTTTCCTCAAATTATCTTGCCGGAATTACAGATATCGAACACTTTGCTGGCTGTTTTAGGTCTAATGTAATTCTAAGGTCTAAGCAGCTAATCAAACCCTATATACATAGGGTTTTCTGCATAAAATCTTACTTAGTATTGCAGACTGCTCTTCGTGGTCCTCCAAGTGACGTGAATGAACTTCTGCGTAACGCCTCCAACACGGCGCCTTCTAAATACGGCAGGTTTAAGTGATCCTTCCAAGTTGGCAGCCTATTACCGATTGTTCGCGCCATTTCGTCTTGTATCTTGCGCTGAACCTAAACAAGTATGATTAGTTAATTACTATAAGTCTGAAAACGGCACTGTGGTTTTTTTTTTTTTTTTAGGATATGGGTGTGATGACGGAAGTTGTAATACGGTAAATTTTATTGAATTGCATTATAAAATTAAACACCGTCTGTTGTGAAATGTAAACAAAA
>NW_022735300.1:358252-367890 GCF_011630105.1 Anneissia japonica | reverse complement strand
GTGTGTGTGGGTGTGTATGTGTGTGTATGTATGTATGTAATTTTAAAGAAAATGGAAGCACCCATTAATTATAGTTAGGGAGGCCTATTATGGTGTTAGCCAATCACAAAGTAGGCAGTTATTACACTGTCATACTCTCAGGGCATGTTGGCAAATAGGGATGACACGTAAAATGACTATAACCAAAAGTCAGCCAACACCTGTTTCAAAATGGTAGGATAAAATCCCTTAATTTTGTCACTGCAAGTCCCTTAAAGCGGGCCCACCTGTTAATATAGTTAATTTTATCTTGTTAACATAAATAGGGCATTTAATTTGACACTTGACGTGTGCGGTATGGTTTAAGGGAATCATCAATTTATTGGCAAACTAACACGATCTTACTTATGTTCTGACGTAGGCCTATCCCGGAACCTGTCTGATCATAAACCACAAACAGGGGATGAAGTGCGTTTTTTTAATAGGCCTACAGCAACGCGTGGTGTAAAGGCTAATCGGCGTGCGGCCGTCAGGTCATGACCTGCCGACACCCTGTCAGGTTTAGAAGTCTCGACCTTATGGTAATAGCTCACAAACAGAATAAAGCGTGTACTAATTTTACTGGCGCTCGGAAAGAGACTACTCCATTAATGCTGTACACATCTACTCAACAACTATATATATAGGGCGAGTGTGCATTGCACAACTATTTAAATGACAGGTCCGCCATGAGTTAAGTTTAACATTTGCGTTAGCACTCACGCACGCATATACCAGTGAGCTATTAGTCTTCTGATTGGATGTGGTATTTAGACGCACTCTCTGATTCTCCGCACGCTGATGTAACTATGACATGATACTAGAATAGATAGTTCTCTAGGTGTTTATTATACCTGATTATACTTTCCGAACAACACATAGGTCAATTGGAGGAGGTCCTTAACCCAGCGACTTGTAGCCCTATTTCTTGAAGGCGAATTTTTGTACGTGTCAGTACAAATTTCAAGCATTTCTGGTTCCATTCTTGTGATGAATTACTGTTTTTAGCTTACCTTGTCGAAATATTAATTGGGCATATGAAGCTGAGAACAATGAACGCCAATTTGGGGTGAATGCTCTTTAGGTTTCTACCAATATGCTGCAATAGAAAAGTCACGTGACTGCTAAAGGTACAACTAAAATGTGGACCACGGCAACAGTAAGAAATGCGATAAGATAAAAACAATAATAATGTATTGAAGCCGTACCCAGGACACGCGACTAAGCCCTTTGTGCACAAGAGTAGGCCTAACGTACATTATTTTAGTTTTTGTTCGAATTCTTTTCATCGAAGTGCAGCACAAAAGTACAATGACCCGACAGGTACACAATCTGTGAAGTGGGTACGTCAGATCAAGACGAGCAAAATGTACAGTTTACAATCTCTAAATGAAACAAGGAATATATGTCTAATGCTATTGATCTAGGCCTATGCTCTTACACCAAGGAGGTATACCTCCATGCTTACACTGCCGGCGTAACAGTTTAACGACATGACAAATGTACTCTTTTAATTAGACGTCCAATGGTTGTCACTGACACCGTTTAGCACAATTTAAAATTCCAGACTTGCAAAACACACACTGTTGATATTATCAGATGGGTTCCCGCCAGGCCTGGTCGCTGTTTTGCCCGAGGAAACCCAGTCAGAGAGTACTCTGCCCCTTATGTGTACTTTTTTTCGTGCGTAGGTCAGTGAAAGGCTTAATGACAAGTCGGAGCCGAACTGGTAATCGTCAAAAAAATCCAAAGGAAGATCAAACTCCGAAAATTATTTGGAAGTCGAAAAGGTCGATCCAATTGTAAATAATTGCCTAACCGAATTACTATACAGAAATTACAATTAGATTCAATGGTCTGTAAAAAAACACTGTATGGAACACACACACACACACACACACACACACCCACACCCACACACACACACACACACACACACACACACACATATATATATATATATATTATTTATTTGTTTAGAAATATGTATTTTTATAGGTTATTACTAATGAAACATGTAAATTACGAGCTCATAATCTTGGTTCTAAAAACACTCCAATAATCTTTTAACGAATATTAATCTATAACATGGAATAACGTGTGTATTTTTTACAGCATATGCCTTTTTATACCAATGTCTAGATATTATATATTGCAGTTAATCTAAAAAATAAATATAGATCTGTTAATTATAATAATAAATGTAATGATAATAATCACAATCATCATTTTTACTATTATAATTTTATGTTTATTATTTTTTACTATTAGTATCGTTATTGATTTTTTAAGTTATTTTTATATTGTTACCATTAGTAGGCCTATATAATTATTATTATTATCTAATATTCAAATAAGTTTTGCTGCGTAGCACCGTAAACAAAACATAAACACATCGGTAAATACAAATAGGCCTAATGACAATATTCGTTGAAGAGCTATGCTTAATACTATTATAATATCTGTGTTCCTATTCGAACACTGTTATTATTTACTTATCTACATATTTATTATCGTTATCAATGTATCATTGTTATTATAATAATTAGTATTATTAGTGTAATATTGGTATGGCTATTATCGTTATTATTATTAACAGTATTATTATTATTGTAAATCGAGTTAGCACTGATAATTTATAAGGGAAATCAAATTTTCCAGTGTAGCCAACCAAGTGGCTATGAAAGTCTTTTGGTTCTTCTGTTTAATATCTAGATAATAATTAAAAGAGCAAACTCAACAACCTTTCTGCTAAGTACAGTAACCCTGTCGCGGATTTATGTCCTATGCTGCCTTGCACTCTCCTATCCAGTCACTTTCACGGTGCTCTAATTTCTGAATCTTAAACTGGATGGAACGACTGGTCACGCCCTTAAAATTCGCAACTTTACGCTCAAAGAAAAAAAAACTTGGACTCTGGCGTTTTCAATGGAGATTTCTATGTAATTAAATGTGACAATTACACCATTTTTTATGAAATAAATAACAATCAGCCAGAGTGAAAGCTAGATTAACTATAACTGACAGAATTCTCCCCATTACTAAATTGATAACGTGTGGTAATGACTACGATATGGTTTGCCTTCCAAAATAATAGTAAAGTACACATCAGTAATAAGGCACGGGGTGAATAGCCTATGAAGCAACTGATGCCAAAGTACAGAGTACGCTATCTTATCAAAAATTAAAGCGAATGAAGGAAGAAGTTTCTAATTAATAGTTTTATAGAATAAAATATTTATATTTCGTCTTTATATAAATATGTTTAGCGTTATCGCTGACATTCTAAATATATTAACTTTATAATATTGCATAGCAAGAAAGTAAACCTAACCTACCCAGTGTCGGCTATAAGTACTTTAGTATACGGTACCTTCTGACCAAGAGAGATACCATAGCCAATTGCAGTATCAATGATCACCGTATAACTGTGGTCGTGCTAACGGTTAGTGACCCTAAACAACTTGTTCGCTTTACCCCGCTGGCCATATATACTTTTACGAGGTAAAATAGAGGTGGTGATGATAGCTAGCACTCATAAGTGGTCCCGCTGAGTTTCTGAGAGTTTACTTCGATGTCAACGAGATCACGTGCCATATTTTCAACGTTTTAATCAAACTTGAAATTGATGATGTTGCGATTAGGTTAAAGGTACATTCGATTTGATTTGTGAGCTATTGTGATTCCTTCCCTATTCTAACTAGGTCATAAGCTGTATGTACAACAAAACTAATGTGATCTATCGTTTGTTTACATTTGAACTCAAATGGGGCGAAACACATTGGAAAAAGTAGAGTAGAAGAGTGAGATACATTCTCGTAGCTGCGATAGCACTTAAGTCTACAGACTCAAATAATATTTGTTTTGACACGGGTTTACGTGCTCCAGAAAAGTTTCGATGTTCAAGTTTGTATTAGCAATAGGTGCACCCATATAAAAATGACTATAGACCACCCAACAGACTAAAATAGTTATTTTCTGATGAAATTCGATGTTCCCGATGAGAGGGTAAGTGGCCAGGAAACAGGGCCACCAAAAACCCCTCGGAGAATGCCCGGGGAACAATTCAATTCAATTTTATTCAATGCAGCAAGCAAGCAGCAAGTTTAATAATTTGATGATTTAAAAGGCCCAAGCCAAACTAACCCTCACACTAATTACACTAGTAGGGCTACTAATTACAAGACAAAATAAAACAATTTACAAAAACAAATCTATAAAAGATCAAAAGAAAAAAAATGGAAAAGATCGAAGTTGTGTGATCTAAATTCGCAACGTTGCATTTGTTCCATCCCTAAATATAGATTAAAACTACATTGGACAGGCATGGTTATGGCTTTCGTGAAAAATACTCGTAGGATCAAAATATCATATCATCGAAAAGACATTTTCGAATAGTGACAGAGGGATACCAACTTAGCATAATGTAATACCAATAGCAAAATGTAATTTTTTTTTAAATTTTTTATTTCAATCATCTTTAAAGAGGGTAACCCTTCCAGTTTAGCCCAGTAGGTTAACTGATATTCAGGGGCCCTCTTTAATAAAATTAAAGAACAGTACAAACAACATCATTACAACATAATAATAATAATAATAATAACAACAACAATAATAATAATAACAATAATAATAACAACAACAACAATAATAACAAGAATAATAATAACAACATACAATCCTCATAACAAGTCTTAAAAGTATTAAATTGATTTACATAAAGACAATTCAAAATAGAAGTTTAATTTATAATGCCTAATATAATATAATGTAATATAATATAGTATAATATAGAATAAAACCAAACAATGTAATAATAAGAATAGTTCAATAAAACAGCAATAAACAACGGCTAAGAGTTTAAAATATATCGTTTCAACTTAAGTTTAAATGTATTTTCTATTCTGCAGTCCCGGAGCTCAATTGGTAAATTATTATAAAAATTAGGACAAAGATAACTAAATGCACGTTTAAAACATAATAATAATAATTTGATTTAAGTCAGTAAGAAGGACGAAACTACTGCAAATCACAATTTCCTCAAGTCGTCTAGTAGTAGACCTATAATACATTAATATTAATGACAAAATAAAATAGGCTCACATGCCTGTTATTCGTTTAGCCAAACTGTTTTAGAACTTCCGCAACTGTTGATTTGATCAAAATAAAAATAATGATACAATATTTAATTAACACAGATGGTAATAAATATTAAATATTACTTAATATGCCTATTTAATTATATAATAATGATACAGTAGTGAAAATAATAATAATACTTTAAAAATAACAGATGACAACAAATATTAAATAGGTATGAATAAATATAATAATCATAATGAATACTACTACTAATAATAATGATAATAATAATTATTATTATTACATTATAATAATAATTATATTATTAATTATAATTTTCGCTGGTATTTGGAGACGTACCGTACTACATATTCGGTACGATAACACTTCAGGTAGGGAAAAAACATCACTCCTATAATAATAATAATAATAATAATAATAATAATAATAATAATAATAATAATAATAATAATAATTTGATTTTGGCCAATTTTATTTAAAATGTTCATTATATTAATATTATAACAATCTTACAGGTTATAGAGATAAGTTTGAAAGTTATTTTTATATGACGCATTGTTCTATGTATCGGGCCCGGTAGGCCTATTATGAATTTTATAAAGGACATTTTTTTAAAAATAGATTTCATCTTATGCTATTTGAGTCGGCAACTGCCCATGGATAGTCTTGTAAACATGACAATTCACCCACACTTTTATTTCTGTTGTTTTTGACTTCGTTTGTTTTTAACAAGGTTGAAGAACGATAGATTTTGCACAATATCCGATTGAAACAAAAGCAGTTAATTGAAAAAAGATGCTATATTCTTTAATTGAACCGCTCACTATGGGATGACCGAGAGGAAGGGATTATAGAGAAAAACAACAGCAATAGTTCATAAAACTTTTTAATTAGTGTTAACGTAGTAAAAAAATAGAAAGTGAGATTATGTGTATATTTTATGTGTAAAGGCAATGTATTTAATTGAAGAGATTACCGTACCACTTTGAGAACTGCCTATACACTATCAGTAGTCTGTAATAAACTACATTATCATTATTACCATTGCTGAAGTAATGGAGAGAAATCATAGGTCTCCACACAATGATTCTTTAAACATTATTATGTGCACAGTTAAAGACTACTATACTTTGATGTGTACATAGGTCTGTATAACATGATAGGTCCCATGTGTTCATAACTATCAAAGAGAAACGGTGTAGACTCGACTCATGCTAAGATGTGTATAAGAGACAGGAATGGAACTGTGATGGTATATGAACAAGTGCCTTAGTATTATGATATTGAAACATTTGTAGTTGTTTTAGTGGTAGGCCTCAGTAGGAAAACCCTCTACAGGTCTACTCCATTACATTACATAATAAGCAAAATTGAGTAACTTGTCCCGTTTGCGAAAGTATTGAGCACTGAAATACTACTGTAGTCTAGAAAGAAGCTATACAAGGGCACTGCCCTCTGGAGTAATACTCATTTCCGAATTATCATATTAATTAAATGGCAAAGATGGAATATTGGAATTACAGAAAAGAAGGGAAAATATGCCTAATTTCAACTTATGAACAAAATGACAGCACAAAATCATGCATCCTAGAATAAGAATTTGTTTTTGTTTGTTTAAAATGCTGAGATTGGCATCATGATTAAAAGCCGGCATCGTGCTTATGATTCCGTATAACCAATAGCTTACCTTTAGAAATGGCATAACATCTACCGGATCTCCTGGCTGCAAAACCTGTGTAAATTTATTGTTTAAATCTTCAATTTCTAAAAATTCTGGATCGTCTATCGAATAAGTACGATTGAAGATCATATCACAAATGACATTTAATATCGTGAGATTTAAAGCTCTGCTAATGTTGGACACTTTGTTCGCCTGTTTCGATAGATTGTCAACAAGGTTTTCAACTTCGGTTTGGATTTTCAACTCAATCGGGAGGCAATTCTTTCCGCAGATATTATGGCGAACAGCTGTGGCGGCCAATTTACGGTGCAGTCGCCACACAGGCGAAAAGTCTTCGCTAAATGCGATTCCGCTGTTGTTTCTGGATAAAAGAGATGTTGTGTACATACGAGGGCGGCCTGCAAACTCATTGCCCTGGTATAACAGTGCCTGTCGGATAGTCTGAGCATCATGTAGGACAACAGCTAAGCCGGGGCCTAGCTTCAACGAAAATAGGTTACCGTATTTGTCACCGATGTTTTTCAGGATGCGAAACGGAGGTCCGCCCTGCATGAACACCGCGATGTTGCCCAGAATCGGAATGGATGGTGGGGAGGGGGGAATGATTTGGCCGCCTTTACGTCTTTGCTCAATTAATGTTCGGACTAACCATATACAGGTCACGAAAAGGAAAATCTCAAAAAACATTTTCGCTTTTTGGTGCGATAGGCAAATTGCTTCAAAATAGAAGGGAAATACTCCTCAATAGAAAAGAGACTGTTGGTAAGATGAGTTTCTTTTTCGCGTTGCTAATTGCAATCAATCCCCGGAATAATTTGGAGGTTCGCTTGTAAAAAAAAGCCCTTTAGACTTGGAACTCTAAACAAATTTACACATCTCAGAGCAATTCGTTACTGCAGGGTAAACACCTCCAACAATAAACAGAACGATCGGTCTTGGCTACATTATATAGGCTAGTCTCTTTCCATGCCAACAGAACCGCTGAGGGAAGAATTTTTCTCAATGGAGAAATCAGGGCGGTCCTTAGATCGCCAGGAAAAAATAAACCCATCAAAACAAAAGGAGATGATACTCGTCCAAACTGCAATCCATGAACCGACCAATACCTGACTAAATACTTTGTAGCACGTGACCAATTAAGAGGCAGGCAATTGATGAAGCGTAACGTGTGCAAAAATCGAAAAGTACAGGCGACCCCGATGTATGTATAGCACTAGATGACGCGGTTGGCTCGCTCTAGTAATCCGCAAGGGGTTTGCTATTATATCCGGCCAAAGGCATAGGGAAGGAGTTTGACAAGAAATTGGCAAAACCCTATCGCAAAAAAAAGTACAATTCGCACTCTTTAGAAGTTCAAAATTCTGTTTTCATGTTTGACGTCTAACTTTTAATTTAGTTGCCACTGACTCATGCTAGTAATAAAGCTATTTCCTTTAATTTTTTTAAAGAAAAATAATTGATTAATTGTGAAGAGAACAAAAATTGTTTATTTTTAGAAAACAATGATATTTAGAACAGGGCTATCTGGTCGCTAGACACAAAATACACATAGGCCTATGAATAACCAATAGGATATAGACCTAATACCGTACATAGGCCTATACCTGAAATTATCGATTTTCCAAAACAATATTAAAAACGATTTAATTTAATTGAGTTATAAGATATACGTGCTCTAAATAGCAATATGCATTTGGCTTATATGAAAATGTAATTTTAGTAGGCCAATGACGTGTTCTTAATACAGCAACACATGTTTATTTAACACAATATTTTGTTGCTAAAGTATCATCATTATCATTATTACAATTAGTAATATTATCAACATCATTGTGTTTAGTAGTATTAATGTTATTTACGATATTTTCCCATCTAAACATTCAGCAAATACCTAAACAAATAATATGTTACTTATGGATCATTGAAAATAATTGCAAAAGTTCAAGTTCAAGTTTTAATAAGTCACACATTTTTAAAAATATCAATGATTTACAGATATTTTACTACAAAAATCTTTAACTTTGCTGGCATAAATTTTTTGATAAGGTACATTTTTGTGTTCTCATTTGAAAGATAATAACACATATAGAAAGTAAAGTCAGTTTTTTAAATTTTCAAGTTTAATAGATATATGCCTACGTATTGGTAGGTATATATTTATATTAGTTTATTATTACTCTTAGCATTATTATTGCTATCACAACCATAATTATTGATATTATTATATTAATCTACTACTAAAATCATTATTTAAATTAGGCCTATCGGTATAGTCCTATTAACATTGATATCACAATAGGCCTAATGATATCGTTATCATTAACGTAGTCATCATCCTCATCTGCCCCAGCGTAATGGAAATACCGTATTTATGATTAAACATATTTACAAAATATTGTGGAGAATGGTTTTTCGGGGCCTCTATTCGAGGGAGGCGCTTATTTTTTGTATGCAAAATATACACTCAAATAAACGCCCCTAAAATTTCACTGAAAATGTGAAATACAACAACATACGGTAATTACCGTCAAAATGTGTTATTGTGTGGATATAAAGATGATTGATCCCAATTCGGGTAGATAAAATGGAGTAGAATTAATAGAATGTGCTGAAAATGATGTTGCTTCGATTAGTTTTGTTTACATTCATTTAGGGGGTGGGCGTTCATTCGAGAACAAAATATAGGCCCAGGGCGTTTTTTCAAGGAAGGCGTCTATTCATCAGCAGCAGCATTATTATTATTATTATTATCATCATCATCATTGTATTTGAAACTTTGAAATATATATATATATATATATATATATATATATATATATATATATATATATATAAG
>NW_022735300.1:356387-358199 GCF_011630105.1 Anneissia japonica | reverse complement strand
GCCGATGACGATATACTTAATAAATAATTATACTTAAATAAGTAATTGTTTTTGGTTATCTTATCAGTAATATGGCAATAATACGTTTAGCCCTATGTCCAGCTTGAGTCTGGTTAATGACGTACGCATAGTAATTTCGACAATCGACCTGTTGTGTAAAGGTGATAAATGTATGCAAGTCAAGAGTATTGTTGCTTCTTCTCAATAAGTATTTCAGTAAATTTTATAAACCACATACAAAACGATAGCACAGTTAAGTTGAAGGCTATACACAAATTTATTGTTTTAAAAATTTCATATTTCGTGAAAAGGTTTGTCTTCGATCCCATGTTTTTGGAATCAGATTCTCACTGACGCCATGGATTTCATAACTAAAAGTCCACTAATAGCCACATTATGCCTTATAAACAGACTTAGTTATAGGCCAACTACAATCAGATTTCGTTTTTATTAAAGTTGTCTAGTACCGTATCATAATGTGGTTCAAAAATAATACACTTCTGTACAAGGAAGTAAAGTAAATTAACTTAATTAATCCTCCTAATTATATTACTAGCACTTTTGGGCGGGGCCCATGATGTGCACCCGCGGCAGCTGCAGTGCCACGCCTATATTGAGGTGGGAAATACACTAACAATTTACGCTTTTCCTGAAGTTTTTCGATATTTCGCATCGCAGTGGAATGGAATTTGGGTACAAAGTTTCCAGTGGTCCCCCTCCCACACACACACACAGGGATTAGAGTTGCCAAAAGTCTCTAATAGGCCTATTATTAATGAATTTTCGCCATTGGTGCCAAAATCGACTTATTTTTAATAGTTTTCACTGATTAAGACAAAATTTAGATACTGGAACCTAGTCTAACCAACAGTGGTTACCACTCAGTTTATTTTCTAAAATTAGGGCAGCCTCGTTCCGATTCAATCTTGATTCTTATATTGCCGTTTAGCGAGAAAGCTACTTTATAGGCTAGTAACAATGGCCTACTACAATACTGAACTCAGGAGTACTCTGTCACTATTTCAATACTTATAGTTGGGGCTTTTCCTTCCCGATGCGTCCTCTCCATGAATTCAAATGAGATTCTCCATTTTAAGGACGTTGACCTGACAAGATTAGTGACCCTTTTCTTTCATAGCACTATCTTATAATCATACGTTATTGTAATACCGTTCCATGCATTCTCTATTTTGCACTAGCTTTTCCATCGAAAGATTCTTTATGGCCCTGGAGAGTCCCGATTGCAAACTCGCTTACCTATTTCTGTCGACTTAAGGGCAATGACGCATAGGCCTATATGTCGATATCTATAAGTGTTTTACCCGTTTTTGAAATGATCTAGTTTGAATGATGTCACCGAAGCAGTAAACGGGCACTTCCTATCGATTTCTTAGTAGCACTGTTGTGTATGTGCTACTCTTGTATTAGAACTTTGGCAGAACCTCCCCATCCACCGCCGCGTCACTTCATTACAGCAGGTAGTGACAAATTATGACTACTCACATGTAGCCTGCCTGATCACAATCGGCAAAACCACTGATCTTTTAATATTTCTAACATTCTAGAAATAACTATATAATACAATCGTACTAATCATTAGTGAAGTAGTATAGAATTATTTTAATCCCATGTGATACTCCTCGGTAAACACGATACAAATTGGTCTCCTGTTTTTGAGAGTACAGTAACTACAATGGTACCCGTATCTCTTATCGTTGGATACAGATTATACCTCAAATACATCATCCTCCCTTTTAAGCGGTACCGTTTTCAAGACGAGAGCACAATACATATACCTGTGAATTGTACTAT
>NW_022735300.1:346146-355013 GCF_011630105.1 Anneissia japonica | reverse complement strand
AGATGTGTATAAGAGACATACTGTACTGTTCAATATGAAATATATCTATTATTAAATGAATAAATTATTATTATTAAATCATCAAATTCTACATGAACATCATATTGAGATATAATATAGTTTATAAACGGTCACATAATTCGATTTTGTATTTGGCTAGTGTACCGTAATTGTTGGATATTAATAACAAGAAAGTGATTTATGTTTTGAATAAGACCTGTCTCTTATACACATAGATGTGTATAAGAGACAGGCATTCAGAACCACTTAACAAATATTTAGAACATGCCTATCTTGTTTCCCATACTTTTTACAAACATGTAATTCATTGCATTCAACAATGTTTAGGTGTGCAGTATTATTTTGAAAATATTATGCATAGTACTAAAGACCTATTACTCCGATTGGCGCTCTTAACAATATAGCTATACGATTGAAGATGCTTCTTTCAAACCAGAGCATGCGAGTGAGAAAATTCTAATATCGAGCAAGTTAATGATTATAAGCCTATGTCTCCTTAAGCAGGTGAATGCGAGTACCTGGATGTGAGCAGATGTAAGTAGAATGGCCTAAATAATTCAACTTAGTAAAACAGTGACAAAGCATGACATTTTTTCCAACACTTGTCTTGCTGACTATTTTCTCATTCACTATAACCTATTGTTCTAAATTATTTTAATTTTTATTATTAATTACCAGTACGGTACATTGGGAAAAATTGAAAATGAAAGACTATCATTATCTACATTAAATTTTAATAATACATTTCCATGACAAACACCAGTAAAACTTGATATTAATATCACTATACATAAAAATAAACAAAAAAAAAATAGATAAAACAAAATATATATATATATATATATATATAGACATAGTAATAAAAACGATTCCTGATTTAGAAATCTTTACAAGTTTTACGTTCTATTACCAAGGAATTATATTTACTCTAACTGCTGGATCAGCAAATTCGAACATAGTGTGGTTACCGGAAGGATACTATGCTATAGACCTATAGATATAAACTTTTCATGCTATTTATTGAATTATTAAATTAGGTTATTAATATTATTATTTTATAAAGACAATAACATACTTCACGACATACTTCATGTACATCAAGACTTTTTTAAGCTGCGTCACACCCGGAGATATTTACCAGGGAGGGAGGGATAGGAATTTCGGTGTGAATCACACCGAGGATAACCCAGTAAGTCTGAAGACTTGTTTCCAGTGGGGTCCTTCTGGTGGTGAATTGGACAGTACACCGGGAGACAATCCCCTACTCATTTCGAAAGAGTAGTTTAACGTACACACGGGCCATATTGCACACGGTACCAACGGCTTAAACGTCTCATCCGAAAGACATTGCGCTATCGTAATTTGTATTTAAGTTTCAATATTTTAAATTAAACTTTCTTTTTTGAATAAAATTGAATGAGACGCAAATAACTGTCTGAAACCGTAGACAGTGCGGTTTTGAAAAGTTCTGCCCAACCATGCATAAGGGACAGCAGTGTGCAATATAATGCAATGGAACTGTTGCTCCTTAGTAATTGTCTGGCTTCTAAGTCCTGAATTCAAATCTTGTCAAATGCTATGCATTTCTTCTCAATCATATCCTTAGTTCCCGGTTCAATTCCATTTCTGGAGATCCCCCTTGTGTTTCTGTCAGAGGGCTGGCATTTTAGTAGCGCACCATTTTCTGAAGAGAAGTTTAAGCCGTTTCCCGTGTATGTTTACTCTTTCGTTAAAGAATGCAAGCGTATTATGGGGTTTTCTCCCGGTGTATTGTCCAATTTACCTTCTGAAGTACCCAATGGAAATAAGTCTTTGGTCTTCTCTGGATATCATTACTGATTCACACCAAATCAATCAAACTAGACTCAGTTGATACCTTTACTTGGTATGGTTCTTGATTTTCAATTGAAATGACGGGAGTCTGAGGCTGTTCACGAGTTTTTTGTCGTTGGCACCTTATCTGCTTGCTTTTTTTTTGTAACCATATAGAGGGTGACCCTTCCAGCGTCATAGAAGGTCGGCTGATATTCAGGGGCTCTCTTAATTAATGAAATGTAGTGATTTTTTTTATCAGCGAAGTCTCTTTATAAGGCTTAGGGAAGAGTGGAGAAAAAGTCCTGCTCTTGAAGGAATTGACCTTTCCGCTAAGCTCCGCCCCTTGGATATTGTTGCTAAGGTCCCACAAGTCAGCAGTGTTAAAACATACGCGAACACGTGCGTTTGTGGGACAACACGTGTGTTTGTGAGACGCGCGCGTATTCCTAGCGCTGTTCTGATTAGTCAGTTGTTAAGTTTGGTTGACACTCCGGAAAGGTATATTGAACCCAGGAGCTTAAACACTAAACTATTCAACACCACTTATATATGGGTATATATGGTTATGTTACTGCGCTGATTACGGAAGCAACTGGCTCTGGCTATAAGTTTATGTATTTTTGCATGGATTGTTCATAGACTGTGTATTTTTCTATTTCTAATTACATGTTAAAGAGTCTAAGAAGTGGTGATTCACACCTGTAGGCTCACTCCTATCATTGGCTTCCTTTTATGTTTTATTTTGTAGTTTAATGCTTGTGTTATTCAGTTCCATATTTTTTTTTTATCAAATCAGATGAAAAATAAATTGTGTTCCAGTTGTTAAAAATACCCTTCAAATTTCTTTCCTTCTCCCTTTCCAAACTGTTTACGTTTTTTTTTTTTTTTTTTTTTAACAATGCATGGGTTAATATTAATTCTAAGCACTTCAGTATCTCTGACCTTTATGATTATTTATTTATTCTATTGTTAGCATTATTGTTGAATATTTATATAGGCCTTTGGTGTATTATTATTAAATATCAAAAACATTTTTTTTCTCAATTTTTTTTTCATTTAGACATTCAAATTTTCATTTATCAACTTGTTTTGAATCATCAAAAACTCAATCTCCATTAAGAAATATATCAAGAGGCTTAAACTCAACAGTTATGGCAAGCTCGTCAAAATGATGACCAGTAAAAAAAACACACAATGCAAAATATGTTGTTTGTGTCATTAATAATAACACAAGCTGTAGCAGCTAAGTGATGTACAATCTTGTACCACACCCTTTATGACCAGAGTATTGTTATTAGTGAGCCAGTCTTCATTACTTAGTCTACTAGCACTGTGACGACTATTTCTGATCAAAGAGCTATGACATTATTTAATTATTGAATGTCTTATATGGCCAAGGGGTGTTCATGGCCAAGGGGCTATAAAAAAGCCAGTGATGCAGTGGTGCCAGAGCTTAAAAGTTGACAAGTAGCAAAGCACCCTGTTGGCCACCAAAAAAATATTGAAATTTTTTTCCAAATTTTTGGGCATAGCACGATCTAAAACATCACAGAGCAGCTTTCTTTGGGCCCAGTGGGTACATTCTCCTCAAGACGAGGGCTTTGCCCATAGATCCAGTGGCCTCAGTCAGACTCTGTGTTGGACAGTTTTGACCCCTTCCTTTTCAATCCCACCCTTCCAGAAAATTGTGTATCATGTTGTGTTGACCAGATGAACAAGGGTCAAGGTCATACTGTACTGTTCAATATGAAATGTATCTATTATTAAATGAATAAATTATTATTATTAAATCATCAAATTCTACATGAACATCATATTGAGATATAATATAGTTTATAAACGGTCACATAATTCGATTTTGTATTTGGCTAGTGTACCGTAATTGTTGGATATTAATAACAAGAAAGTGATTTATGTTTTGAATAAGACAAGGTACTGACTGTTCAGTTAACGACTTTGTCATTTAATTTAATTATGCTATAAAATTCAAATAACGACATAATAGTGTATTAACAAATAATTGCAAGTCTGATAGAAAATAACTTGTAATCTATAATCAATTTAGCATTGTAGCAATACATAAGCCTTTGCTCAATTTGAAACTGATCTCAATTCACCCGTGTGATTTAAGATTCAAGATGACTTTATTGTCCAATAAAAATAACAAAAATTAATTTAAAAACTCAGACAAGAGTAAAAAGTTGGTATTTATCGCCGTTACGTATACATAAATGATTATAAGCCTAATATAAAACATATAAATATAAATACAATAAAGGCCTAATTAAGACAAATTTTAAAACACACGCAAGAGATCTAAAAGATTAAAATGTTAAAATAGAAGGTAAAGCAGCGTTAAAAGATCAAATGTAGGTAAGCATTTTGAATAAGACTGCCATCCTATTACAAACGTTTCCATCGATGATCAATTAATGTTTCAATATGCCCGGTTATCTTGTTGAGAGATGTGTATAAGAGACAGATTCTATTGTTAGCATTATTGTTGAATATTTATATAGGCCTTTGGTGTATTATTATTAAATATCAAAAACATTTTTTTTCTCAATATTGTTTCACTATTAACATATACTGTATTCAAGTAATGTATTACAATAAACTATTTATTACTAAAGATATATATTATAAGAAAACGTACCATCAACAGGAAACCCTTTATTGTGGTATATTAAGTTGAGTAATGCGCGAGAACATACCGACCTCCACAGATATGTACTGTACTTTTAATTCTAATGCATTTAAACCCCCTACTCAAACCACAATCTCGAGATGATATTAACACGCTTTACATAAATCGTGACACACATCTCGTACGCCAAAACTGATTCGCTTCTAATTTTGGGTAATTCCCCATTGGAGATGATATCGGCTATTATGGCTGAATTTTATGTTTTGTAATTTACAGAACGGAAAAACTTGTCATATCGAAAGTACATTTTAGGAGTAGCCTGTCTGAGAGTGTATTTCCCTCGTAGATCAAGGCCTAGCTGACTGAGTAGGCCTATAGTATTATCTTTGAGAGGGTGTATTTCCCTCGTAAATCTAGGCCTGGGCTGAGCCAAAGATGAGAGAATTTTCAGATAGTAAAACCTGTGATTGTTTGTTTTGCGGTAGCGGTACGGTATGATATATGCCACAAATGATGAAATGCTGGCAGCCCAGTCACAAACAAGGGAACGAAGCTTTGCTAATAACTTTTCAAATAAATTGATAAAATAATTATACTTACAGCTTATAATAGATACTAAATAAGCAAATGACCCCACAATAAAGATAAATACTATTGAATTATATAATAGTTAGATGTATCATTTACTCGCCTACAAAATGAGAACACATTTCTGGGGATAAAGGATTGTACCCTAACTTTTTTAGTTTTCTTGTGTTTCATACTATCTTGTAACAAACATTTGTAAATTATTAGACCTATTATTAATTTGTTCAGTATTTTAAGTTTAACGTTTTGTTTGTGCAATGTTTATGCTTTATTAATAATGATAATAACTAGAACACACTCTGAGATTGTATACACCTCCACCCACATAATTCTCCCCTGTGTAAAATTCCCACGCATACTTTCCATTAAAAAAAATGTGAAAAAAAAATTAAACAGAATCTCAACCTCCTCCGGGACTGGAACCGGAGACCTGTCGCTTATAAAGAAAACGTCATTTAACCATGGCCAAGGATGGGTTGTTTAGTTGGTGGCATTGCAAGCCTTCAATCATTGTTCCTTAGCTCATATTTAGACTAGGCCTAGCAAACCTTTTTCTTCAGATTCATTGATCAGTTTTTTTTGTGTTTTTTTTTTGTGCTTTTTTTTATAGATATTTATCGAATCGTCACCAAAATGAAAGACTCATCCGTGAAAATCTGACGCATGTAAACCTAAAACAGTAGGCGGGAGGATGCTAACACAGAAGCACACAAACACACAAATAAATCAGAAGTAAATATAACAGCCTTGAGGAGGAATAAAAACTCCCCTCAATGCGATTTGATACAAAAACAACAAGCAGTAAATAATTTTGACTTAAACTACTAGTTAATAAGTCATCGGCGAGGCAGTTTTTACACTTTTACTAGGTGTTTCGTGTTCATGTTTCATTACATTGAGTAAATAGAAATTGTAATGATAGTCTAAGTAATGTTATACGAAGGTAAATTTGTTCTGAGGCATAAATATCGGGACAGGTGCATCGTCTCTTTAGGCATGTTTCCACTGGGAAATCAATGTCACTAAAACTAATATAATTTAATAAGGAGTATTGTAAAAGAACTTTCGTATTGTTTACGTTTGTATAATTGAGACAGGCTACAAATATATTTGTCATGTCGTCAGCGATGATTTACCTTAATCACTGTAGCTCGAATAATACTTAAAATAGTAGAAACATCGTTTTTATGTAGCCGCGCTAAATCTTAATGCGATTGAGTTGAAGCCAGAAACAGTAGCAGAAGTTTTTATCATACTCCCAATATAATGGGAGTAGGGGCCTATAATACACGGTCATGAAAATGTCTGTAATTCAGTGAAATCTACATTGTGTCTCATTGCAAGTTGCTTAGGGTAACTTAGGACTATTTGATCTTGTATGATGAGTAAAGTAATTTGATCTTCTTAAAAGTTTCAACAAATTCAATCATATTTCCTCCCTAGCCGAATGGTCTGAGCTTAAGCCTATTCAACCACTCACTATGCCTATACAATATCATATAGCATTACGAAATTTATGGTAATTATGGTTGATAGTAACTAGTATTGTCACAATGACTCGACGACAAACGCATCGACGGTGACGAATGGTTTGTCGTCATTATACACGGGTTTTCTCACAGCATCCAGCCTGCAACTGAACAGTTGTATTAAAAGTCAAATACTGTACTTTTGAAGAGTAACATAATTGTCACCTTGTGCATTGTCACGCACCCGCAGACCAATGTCATTTAGATATAGCAGGACAATTTTGTCGAGATTCACATCGCGAAACTTTGTGAAACGCGGAGTTCGCGTTAAGCCCGCGTGGAGATGGCGTAGAGCATCGGATTGACGAAAGTTACCTTAATTAATATTGGAAGAAGGTAATGCATTATTAGTTCATAGGTAGAAGAACTCAATATTCTAATGAGTCACTTTAGATTTCAGTGAAGAGTTCAATCGCCGTGACGTGACTGAGCAATAGGATGTCAATAATGTGTTCCGTGAGGATTATGAAACACGAGTTGCGATTCATTTTACTGCAAGTTTACATGTAAAAAGTGACAACTAATGCAAGGTTAGGATTATATTAAATTAAACATGGCTAAGGTACCGTAATAATCCTGTCCAGGCTACCGGAGAGCTTAATGTGAGTTGATTTCTTTGTAGGAGTAAATCCGCTATATTCAAGGACCCGGATGTACGTAAAACATTCATTGAACTCGTCTGTACCTTGACGTTCTATTCCGAAATCACAATCTTCTGGATTTACGTATTTATTTTTTTATTTTAAACCCAAATCCAATAGCAAGCAGGAGAGATTCGCCGAATAAAGAAGGGAATTAATATACGCCGGTCATAATCTAGCTTTAGCTCTAGCTTTATGTGATGAGTAGGTCTGATTGGCCAAGCACGAATGATATAAACCCTTTCTTCCTCGGTATTCCCGGAAACCCCGAAAAAATAATACCTCTTAGGAAAAAAGAAAGTGCAGCCGACCCCATAGGCCGACTTATCCTTAGATTAACTCAACTTTAAACGGTGATGCTAAGGTTTTCGCCTTTCTAATTCCTTAAACTTGGGTTGTGAGTCAGTCACCCAAATATTAATACAGTACTGTGTTGCTTCACTCCACGAGCCTCAAAATGCGACGCTACTTCGGCGCATCACGTGACATGTTACAGTATATCCATTATTTTAGTAAGTGGCGAGTTTCCCAAAAGCCTATCACCAACTGGATGCCAACAAACAACCTCCACACTTTGAAAACCGGTATCTGTCTGTCTTACCTTTAGTGAGTCTTACCTTTGGTGATAAAAGGAGGCGTAGAGTTTAATTATATATGCCTACATACTGGTACAGATATACTGTACATTCAAATTTTAGGCCTAATAACTTTGTGTATAATAGGCCTATATAATAATTCGAATTTTAATCGTATTTATTATTAAATGTTGTATTGAGTGGTCATGTAGGCCTACCTATGATTTAGACGCGTTAAAATAAATGCAAGCAACGATAACATGCCTAACGTTGCGTCAATACGTCTATTGCTTAAAGATTTAAAGTGTGAAAAAAAGTCTTAAAACTTGTTCTGGTAGTGGTAGGCATTTTGTACTGGTATATAGACCTGATTCCCTTGTTTCTAAACAACTAGACGCCGTTTTATATACAAATAAATTATAAATTATGAATTAGGCCCTATTAGTAGGTTTATTGTTTAAGTTTATACATTATAAATTAAAATGATTATGGTATACGGTTTTAAGGCAGCTGTCGCATTGTCTCGTTGACTCACATTTATGAAAACATTAAATTGTACATATCAGTAACGTACTGGTGGTGATCTTGAGGATATTGCCTGCGTTGTGACGCAGAATACGGCTCTAAAAAACTTAAACTACGTCAGCCAACTTCTATATACCTTTGTACTTGCTAGCATGTGTCCAATTTGAAGTGATTTCCACTGCAAAATTACTGCCAGTGGTAATTGTGACAGAGGCTCTTGCTTTTGCATCACAACGCGTCTATAAATTCCTTTAGTTTCAATCAATGTTTCCCCTCTTCTTTCAAGCCCAAATCAATCAGGACTGTCCTATTAACCAACTTAAGCTCTGATCACTTCAATTTTCCTTTGCATAGAGTCACTGGACTGTATGTAGTGGCGTATCAGGAGTTACACGGGGGTGGGGGTGGCGCACGTCCCAAAAAATACTCGCGCACCCTAGGTGCCCCAAAAAATCACGCTTAAAAGTAATTAAACCTCAATTCACCTTATTTTGTGAGTTAGCGCCCCATCACCTAATCTTCAGCC